>NC_142800.1:3788440-3823862 GCF_049724085.1 Artemia sp. Qi Xiang Cuo | reverse complement strand
TTCTCTTGTAGTACAGTCAATATAAGGTTTGACTGCAAACAAATGCAACAGAAATGATTTTTACAACATCTTGTAGAGAAAAAAAAAACTGTGACACACATCAAAAGTTGAGAAACCTAGTGGAGTGCAAAATTAGTGTTTTTTAGCGTTTTGTGTTTTATTTTTCGTTTTTAAGCCTAAATTTTCGATTTTCTCAAGGCTTAGAGTTTACTTCATGGGAAACACATTTCTGATGTAGTTTTATGTCCTGAACTCGAATATTACATCAGATTTAAGATACGGTCAACCAAAAGTGTTTCACATTCATCACTATTCACGAAGTTCGCGATTCTATTATAACTTAGTCGTTTGACCACATTTCTTGAGTAGTTTTATGCGATGAACTCGAATATCACATCAGATCAAGGATATGTTCAACCGACAGTGTTTCACATTCATCACCAAAAGGTTTCTTCAAAATAATCAATCATCTCTTAATGTATAAACTGACTAAAATCACAGGTAACAAAAATCACATTGGTAAAAGGCAGGCAACTTTTTAAATGACTTGCGACATTAATCACTGGCAGTGCAGTTTGAAACTTCGTCGTCGAGATCGTCGATGAGATCTTCTGATTTGGGAGAATTATCACATTCTGCTCTCTGACAAGTTTTGCACGCGAGAGTGCAAGACATGCCATTTCTGACACAAGTGCACCGAGCAGAGGTGCAGTTTGAACGGCAGGAACACTTAACAATCTTAAGAAGTTGGGGAGGTGCTGGGGGTAGGTCCGTCATCACAGGGTATAATATACCATTTCGGTCCTTCCAGCCCCACTCTTGAGGGTCCAATTCTAGATTACGGTCGTCATTCCAGGCGTGTACCGAAGTAAACTCTATGCTTTGAAATGCTGCAGAGTTGGATGTGGAGGTAGCTGCTCTGGGTGAACAAAAGCCGTTGCTGTGACGAGCTTTCTTTCGAAGCTCGTTCGATTTCGCCCTTCTTTCCACCATATATTATAGAAGAGCGTCTTCTCCGACTTCGATTTTTTGCTGCCTTCTTCAAAGACCTTGGCAGATGCTCGAAAACTTCGTCTTCTATCACTTTTTCAGGGTAGGGCCTTTTCTGATGTTTTGTACAAGTGACGTAGAATCACACCCAAGAAAAACATAGAAAAAAAAGATCAGACCACATACTCCTAGTCCTAATATTTTTCTCACTTCATGAGCACTCCAGAATCTTTACTCTTTAATTTTCTTTGACTCTGGTGCGACGTACACCTTGTTAGTGGAGACATCACAGTAGTAGCAGAGAAGGACCAGAAGATGCGTATCTTCTCCAATAACGGCAGTTACCTTCTGTTTAGCTGATTCGATAGCAGCTTTTACAATAGGCACGTCTGCATCACTGGGGGCTTGGACTACAAAATAGCCTTTTTGCCGGAGATGAACTGCAAGCGCACTAATGAATCTTGACTTGTTTTTCATGTTCCCGAGAAATTCTTTTTTCTTAACTTTCAGACGCATGTCATTCGTGAAGAAAACCTCACGACTAATCGTTCGATTACGATACGAATGGGCCATATCTTTGATGGAAGGTCCACTATCATACCCATCGAAAACAACAGTTGCGCCAGGGTACTTCTGCGAAATATACAGAGAATAGCTCTGTATGATACCCGAATACGTGTCATTTTTTATCCATGGGACTCGGTGCAATAGAGATCCACTGTCAAGTACGTAGTGTGTCCCGTCGTTCAGCACACATGGAATTTCTTCGAGTTTGCATGCACGTACAATGGCCTTGGTGAATTCGGCCTTGTTCGGCACTTTTGGTAAAAACGAGCTGTCAATTTGAGCAGTGGGTTAGAAACGAAGTTTATACTATATGTACTCTGATTTTGGGAGTGTTACTTTGTCATATAACTTAATAAAGTGTTGAAAGATCACAGCCGGAACTAGGCGCGTTTAGAAACCAACCCATGTGTGCTTTTGTTTTTTATTAACATCGTGGTACTGTAATCGGCATACAAAAAACTTCACCGCATTTCTGGTCGTGGCATGTAGGATTTTTATCTTAAAAGAATTAGCAGGATCATTTTTTGTAGATTCAAATGCTTTCCAACTGGTAGCAATGCTTTTAAGCTGGGTATCCCTTCTAAGTGGTGAGCCATTTTCAAAGTACGTGACCATCACCTGCGTATCCTTGAAGTCTCGTTCTTGTCTGGGGTCTGCGTTCTCCTTGTGATGCTCGCTTGTCCCATAGAGAATTTGCGTCAGATCTTCCATTAGGAGGTTAACAGCAGAGCATGTTGGGTGTGCTTAAACCCACAGCGAACTCTAGGTTTCGGTCATGCCCGTACTCCTAGTCAGTCCGCCTGCTGTTTTCAACAAGCGCATAAGCTCTTGTTCAATAACTAGATCCGTCGACAAGCCAGCCCAATAGCGATCAGATCGTCTGACGACGTGCATTCCTTGTTGGAATGAACTATGAACAGTAGGATGGGTTTCTTCAAGTGGAAATTTCCAAATACAAACTTTCCAAAAATATAGTATTCAGTCGATAGGGCGACGTTATTCCTGACTTCATTCGCCCCAAAGGACGAAAAAAGGGAAAAATGGCCACGAAATACGAATTTTTTGTTTGGTGATGAATGTGAAACACTAACGGTGGGACATAACTTGAATATGATGTGATATTCGAATTCAGCAAACAAAACTAGTTCAGAAACATGTCTCCCATGAAGTAAATGCTAAGCTCTAGGATAACGGAAAATTTCCGCTAAAAACAACAAAAAACAAACGGAAAACGCTAAAAAACACTTATTTTGCACCCCGCTGGGTTTCTCAACTTTTGATATGTTGTACAGTTTTTTTTTCTCTACAAGATGGTGAAAAACTCATTTCTGTTGCAATTTGTTTGCGGTCGAGTCCTATTTGACGCTAGATTGACTGTACTACAAGAGAACAAAAAATCAAACGAATATTTCGCTCCTATAAAACAAGGTGTCTTCAGCGTAAGAAAAAACAAACTAGAATCTAAAACTAAAAACAGACTAACTAAAATATATAATATACAATTACTTAAATATACAATTGCCAGCTACCCTCATGAAACCAGAAAAGTAACTCAAAACCAACTAACCAGTTACTTTTCTGGTTTTACGAAGGTAATTGGCAATGGTATATGTGAGTAATTTTATATAATATATTTTAGTTAGTCTGTTTTTAGTTATTAATATATTTTTTGTTCATACTATTTTAATTTTAGATTCTAGTCTTTTTTTTCTCTATGCTGAAGCTTTGTTCGTTTCAACATATCAAACATATTCGTTTGATTTTTGTTCTCTTCGTTTTCCTTTACTGGCCATAGACCTGTTTTGTCATTTTCCCATTAATTTCTTTGTTTTGTTATGGCTAGCCAGTATGGCTTTAGATTTTTTGGTTTCAATACAAATTCCAAGACCCTGTAGACAAGGTCAAAAATTCAGCAGTACAATTTATAAATACTATGAAGGAAGTCTCGCAGTGAAATGTTTAGTTATTAAACACAGTTAAAGCCGAATCAAAATCTAAACTCGTGCCACAAGTTTCTAAAAAGTTAAGGATTTGGATGATTGTTGATCAAACTGAGTCACTTGAAAGATGGAAAGTGACAATCCTTAATTCAAGAAAAAGATGCAATGAAATATGCTGGAGACTAAAGAACAGGAATGGAAAGACCGAGGGAATGACAAATTACGGCTCATGATGTGAGATAGATCTTAAAAGTAAATAAATAAAAAACAAGTCTTTTTAACTGAAAGTAAGGAGTAATATTATAACACAGAAAGAACTGAAATTATTCCGTATATGAGGGGGGCTGCCCCCTCCTCAATCCCCTGCTCTTAACGTTAAAGTTTATAAAAGCTTCTTATCAGAGGCAACGCTGTAGCGTTGCCTATAGTAAAGGCCATAGGGCTCCAATGTTTTATTATTTTTTTTTCCCCAGAGGCACTTCATATGGAAGGGGTCGTCGTAGAAACTTCAAAAAGGGCTCATCCGATTTGAAATCGAGAGTTATAGTGCCCTTTTTGAAAGTAAACATGATTGAATGGCAACTCGCCCCCCCCCCGCCCATCATTCCCCCAAACACATCCAATCAAAATTTTGAGATAGCCATTTTGTTCAGCGTAGTTGATTTCCAGGTAGAAAATATATTTTTGAGGAGGACACTCCCCCACAACCCTCAGGGCAAGGGTTTTTATAGAAGGCGTTGCCGTAGAAACTTAAAAACAGGCTCATTCGATTTGAAATGAAAGGGCTAGTGCCCTTTTTAATGGTCAAAAATGATTGGAGGGCAACTAGCCCCCCCCCCCACGCTCATCATTCCCCCAAACACATCCAATCAAAACTTTGAGATTATTATTTTGTTCAGCGTAGTTGATTTCCAGATAGAAAATATACTTTTGAGGAGGATACTCCCCCACAACCCTCAGGGCAAGGGTTTAAGTTATGCCCTGGGGGCATATAAGGTTTTTATTGAAGGCGTTGTCGTAGAAACTTCAAAACATGCTCATTCAATTGGAAATTAAAGGGCTAGTGCCCTTGTTAATAGTCGAAAGTGATTAGAGTGTAGCTAGCCCCCGCCCCCCCCCCACGCCCATCATTACCCCAAACACATCCAATCAAAATTTTAAAATAGCCATTTTGTTCAGCGTAGTTGATTTCCAGATGGAAAATATATTTTTGAGCAGGACACTCCCCCACAACCCTCAAGGCAAGGGTTTTAAGTTATGCCCTGGGGGCTTCTAAGGTTTTTTATAGAAAGTGTTGTCGTAGAAACTTCAAAACATGTTCAGTCGATTGGAAATTAAAAGGCTAGTGCCCTTTTTAATATTCGAAAGTGGTTGTAGGGTAAGTACCCCCCCCCCGCCCATTAGTGCCCCACATACATCCAATCAAAATTTTGAGATGGCCCTTTTGTTCAGCGTAGTTGATTTCCAGATAAAAAATATATTTTTGAGGAGGACACTCCCCCAGAACCTTCAGGGCAAGGGTTTTAAGATATACCCTGAAGACAAGTAAGGTTTTTATAGAAGGCCTTGTCGTAGAAACTTCAAGAACAGGCTCATTCGATTGGAAATTAAAGAGCAGTGCCCTTTTTAATAGTCGAAAATAATTGGAGGACAATTAGCCCCCCCCCCCACGCTCATCATTCCCCCAAACACATCCAATCAAAATTTTGAGATTATTATTTTGTTCAGCGTAGTTGATTTCCAGATAGAAAATATATTTTTGAGGAGGATACTCCCCCACAACCCTCAGGGCAAGGGTTTAAGTTATGCCCTTGGGGCATATAAGGTTTTTATTGAAGGCGTTGTCGTAGAAACTTCAAAACATGCTCATTTGGTTGGAAATTAAAGGGCTAGTGCCCTTGTTAATAGTTGAAAGTGATTGGAGTGTGACTAGCCCCCTCCCCCCACTCCCATAATTCCTCCAAACACATCCAATCGAAATTTTTAGATACCCATTTTGTTCAGCGTAATTGATTTCCAGATAGAAAATATATTTTTGAGGTGGATACGCCCCCACAACCCTCAGGGCAAGGGTTGTAAGTTAGCTGGCATATAAGGTTTTTTATAGAAGGTGTTGTCGTAGAAACTTCAAAACAGGCTCATTCGATTGGAAATTAAAGGGTTAGTGCTCTTTTTAATAGTCGAAAGTGATTGGAGGGCAACTAGCCCCCCCCCCCACGCCCCTCATTTCCCCAAACACATCCAATCAAAATTTTGAGATAGCCATTTTGTTCAGCGTAGTTGATTTCCAGATAGAAAATATGTTTATTGAGGAGGACACTCGCCCAGAACCTTCAGGGCAAGGGTTTTAAGATATACCCTGGGGACAAATAAGGTTTTTATAGAAGGCGTTGTTGTAGAAATTTCAAGAAAGGCTCATTCGATTGGAAATTCAAAGGGATAGTGCCCTTTTTAATAGTTGAAAGTGATTGGAGGGCAACTAGCCCCCCCAGGCCCATCATTCCCCCAAACGCATCCAATCAAAATTTTGAGATAACCATTTTGTTCAGCGTAGTTGATTTTCAGATAGAAAACATGTTTTTGAGGAGGACAATCCCCCACAACCCTCAGGGCAAGGGTTTTAAGTTATGCCCTGGGGGCATATATGGTTTTTATGGAAGGTGTTGTCATAGAAACTTAAAAAAAGGCTCATTCGATTGTAAATTCAAAGGGATAGTGCCCTTTTTAATAGTCAAAAGTGATTGAAGGGCAACTAGTCCCCTCTCCCTACGCCCATCATTCCCCCAAACACATACAATCAAAATTTTGAGATAGCCATTTTTGTTCAGCGTAGTTCATTTTCAGATTGAAAATATATTTTTTAGGAGGACACTCCCCCACAACCCTCAGGGCAAGGGTTTTAATTCATGCCCTGAGGGCATATAAGGTTTTTATTGAAGGCGTTGTCGTAGAAAGTTCAAAACAGGCTCATTCGATTGGAAATTAAAGGGCTAGTGCCCTTTTTAATAGTCAAAAGTGATTGGAGGGCAACTAGCCCCCCACCCCACGCCCAACAATTTCTCTTAACACCATTTCCTTTTGCTTGAAAAGTTCACCAACAATTATCTGTATCAAGAATCTTAATCATTTTTACTGCAGTAATTTCAATAGAAGAGGGACAATTTGGCCGAAAATTCATTCACAATGAGTTTTCTTTTTATCAGGCGTTGTAAAATCCGGATCAAATTTAGAGCTCTTTGAGAGGCTATTCTAACTCTCACTTGCAGCTACCCTTCGTCAAATAATTGCAAGTTCCTAAAATCTGGGACTAAAAACGTGAGACCTGACTATTTTTTAAGAAAAAATCTTTATTTTAGAACAATTCTTATGTTAGAACAATCCTTATGTCTTCACTTCTCCTCCCTCTCACATTTCATGAAATGGCAGCCCTGGTCTTCTAAGCGGAGTAATTTTCACGTGTGCTGAATAGTAAAAAAAAAATATGTTTGGACATGTAAGGTCTGTTGTATTGATTTTTCTTTGTATGTTCCGATTCATATTAGGAACAAAATCTAATGCTTTATCCTCTTTTTTAGAGTCCTTAAAAAAGCATGGCAAACCAGAAAATATGGAAAGTAAAACTTTTACCACTCATACGCAGAAGAGTCTAGAACTGGAATCTAAAGCTGACTGGAATCTGGTAAGATCCCCAGGAGTGTGTGTTCAAGAGATAACTGAACTTGGCTTAACTTTTCCGTATGCTGACGAATGGTCTGCATTGCGCTGGTACCGATCTCCTGATTTGAAGCCTTCGGCCGAGAATGCAATGCGTGGTTAGGGGCAAATCATCCGACGCTTCCCGTTTTTTCCCCCAGATTTCTCCAGGTACCCATTTAGAGCTGGGTTGACTCTGGCTCAGCTTACAGAGTCTCATCGGCTGACCCCATTTCCAAACCAAATAACCAGTGACCCCAGTATTCGTACTCCTGACTTCAGGATTTTAAGTCTGGAGTGCTAACCACTCGACTAGGACGGCTCAAGAGATAGGACTGTTTTATATCTTTTACCCTGATGAGCGTGAGTGAAAAGAATCTTGGTTACTTAAGACATTCTAGAAGCAGGTGACCCCTTAACTCTTTTCCTATATACGGTTTTCTTAGATTCTTACTGAGAATTTTAAAAAAACATGGTTGTACGTCAGAACGGTAGGATTGATTAGAAGTACTTATGTGGTAAGCAAAATTAAATTTCTTAATGTTTCAGTCACTAAAAATACGTGAAAGATCGCAAGAATTGCCAATATGGACATGTACCAGGGTTTTTAATTCCTTAATTTTCCAGAAAGAAAAACAGCCGAGGATATTTACGGTTGAATAGCTAAACTCTATATGTGGATCTGTGTTGAACATCAAACAGTTACTTTTTTAGCTATTTACGCCATTGGATTCAAAGCTTATCCTTGTCTTAAACTCCGCTAGATCTCATCCGGTGAAACTACGATTTTATTCAGAGAAGTAACCATGAGTCACTCTGAATCCCTGCTTCATGAAAAAGAACATTGGTTACATGGCGTTTTATTTGCTTCTTTCCACTCAGTATCTGGATACCTAAATTTTGTTTGAACAGTTTCCCTTTCGTTCACCCTTTGATAAATTATCAGCTACCCCCCCCCCCCAGAAAAAATAAATAAAATACGGGGGAAAATCATTCTCTGGTTTGGATAAACATTCGGAGGCATCCTTTTTTCAATCCAGGGCCCGTTTCTATTGAGTATGTTCATTAATGATGTCGCTCAAAACATTATAAATAAAATAAGTCTTTATGTAGATGTAGACGATGCAAAGGTAGCTTGTTCTGTCAAAAGTCTTGATAAGGTGGAAACCATACAAGCAGATATGGACTCATTTAGTTATTTGGCACAGATTTGGAAACTGGGGTTCAACGTCTAGAGATACAAAACAATCCACTTGAAAAAATAACCCAAGATATCAATACTCAATGGAGTCTAAAGATGGAACAAAGCAGCCTATTGTCAGTAGCCATGCCGAACGAGAACAGGGTTAATTAGTTTCTGAAGAGCTGGAATTTAGCCTACATGCTCAGGCTGCTGTGGCGAAGGCCAGTCAAACTCTCGGTATAGTTAAGGGAACCTTCAGTAGTCGTTCTTCCTCAGTTTTTACCAAGCTTTCCAAATTATTTATTCGATATAAGCTAGAGTTTCGTATGTGCTTTGCGTACCCAATCAACAAATCTGACCAGTTCAGAGGTGCTCAACAAAATACATCAAAGGTCTCTGCAATATCCTTTGCTTTCACGACTTGAGAGGTGGAAATTACCCACTCTGGCATATCATCACCTGAGAGGGTACATAATTTTCACATTCTGGCTACCAAACCATGAAAGTTATATCCAAAATATCTTTCAGCTGGCCAATTCTTCATGAACGAGAGAATAAATTTTTTTTAGTTTAGACAAAAAGTAAATGTTCTTATATTGAAACTTACAGTGTTTCTAGAAACCTATTGAAACCTGTCACTTTTATCTTTTCACATTATGTAAAATGCAACTAAACTGCTTATATATATATATATATATATATATATATATATATATATATATATATATATATATATATATATATATATATATATATATATATATATATATATATATACCAGTACAGATATTTAAATATGGTAATTAGTAATACTGTTGGTGCAGATGGATATACTTCTCAGAGTTAATAATATTGATATTAGTTTCACAAAAGCCTGTACTATGTTTAAAAATCTGGAAGGACGCATAACAATTTTAGTTTCAATTGCAGCTTGTTCATTACACTTTTCTCCCTTTTTTCTCTGTGGTAAACTATGACTGCAAATTAAAAAAATTCATTGTTGTGTTTACTTCCAAATATTTCTTTCTTTTGTTTTGTAGTTCCACATCTGATGGTTAGCAATAAAAAAAAATCTATTTAATCAAATTGAAGTCTTTCTTGGATGGATCCGACTTTTTTCTCACGTATATATATTTCAGGAGGAATAGAACATGAATGTTCAAATGAAATTCGTGATCGATAAATAAAATTTAATAAAATATCCACAGATAAGTAAGATTTAGCTTAAATCGGAGTTAAATGCACTTAACCAGGAAAAAGCCGAGCATGCAGATGCAAAATCGATATTGGTTTTAATCTGTATTAATTATTTATATGGGCTTTCAGCGATTTGAAAAGCTTAAATCGGAGTTAACTGTGCTTAACCAGGAAATATTCAAGCATGTAGATGCAAGCCTCACGTCCAAACTAGCCCTCCCCCCTCACGCCAATCATTCCCCCAAACACATCCAATCGAAATTTTGAGATAGTAATTTTGTTCAGCGCAGTTGATTTCCAGATAGGAAATGTGTTTTTGAGGAGGAAACTCGCCCAAAACCAACAGGGCAAGGGTTTTAAGTTATGCCCTGGGAGCATGTAAGGTTTTTATAGAAGGCGTTGTCGTAGATACGTCAAAATAGGCTCATTCGATTGGAAATTCAAAGGGCTAGTGCCCTTTTTAATAGTCGAAAGTGGAGGGCAACTAACCCCCCCCCACGCCCATCATTCCCCCAAACAAATCCAATCTAAATTGTTAGATAGCCATTTTGTTCAGCGTAGTTGATTTCCAGATAGAAAATATGTTTGTGAGGAGGACACTCCCCCACAACCCTCAGGGCAAGGGTTTTAAGTTATAAAACCTTATATGCCCTCAGGGCGTAACTTATAGTCCTTGCCCTGAGGGTTGTGGGGGAGTGTCCTCCTCAAAAACATATTTTCTATGTGGAAATCAACTACGCTGAACAAAATGGCTATCTAAAAATTTTGACTGGATGTGTTTCGGGAAATGGTAGGCGTGGAAGGGGTGTTAGTTGCCTTCCGATCACTTTCGACTATTAAGAAGGGCACAAGCCACTCCAATTTTCAATCGAATGAGCCCTTTTCGAAGTTTATACGACAACCCCTTCGATACGAAGTGCCCTGGTCTAAAACCAAGAATAATAAAAAAAAAAAAAACATTGTGCCATCATCCTTCTTTACTTAGGTAGCGCAAGAACTGTTGCATATAATCTAAAAATAATGACACACGTAGCCTAATAGCTAGTATGGATCTATTTTCTGGCTTCCTTTACATTACAATAAAATAGTGCCTTATCTGGACATTACTCGCACAGAAAATCACTGTAACGCGGACACGTACGTATTAGTTCATTTAGAGGGGGGATTTCAAAAAGACCAATCATGGAGAAAACAGCCGAACCCTGTAGCCCCCACTCAAAAGCTCAAATGCCCTCAGTAGTTAAAGGCACTCTTCATTGTACGGCTATGATATGACAAGACTTTCGATCTTTCTGTCTTGACGTTTCATTTTCGTTGTTATCAAAAAAGCTTTCTAGAAACTTATTTGTATGAAAGAGAACTTATTCTCTTGATTTCCGTTCATTTGGATTGCCATGAACTCGTAAATCTGTCCTACTGGCTTGCAGCTGATTTTTTTTTTTTTTTTCTTAATTAATATAAAAAATTTGGAACCCACATTTTTACGGAAAAATTGTTTTTCGCTGTTATGCTAATTGAAAATTATGAACTCGAAGGCAATACCTTTCTTAAGGCTTTCTGAAAACAAAAGATATCCTAATGCATCAATATTTCCATGGTTAGTTTTACAAAACTTCAAACTTGTTTTTTGGGGAAAGAGCAAAAGCTTGATTCGTCGATATAATTCTGGGCAGTATGTGCAACGGGACTTATGAACTCCGTTCCTTCCCTCTGTCAAATGTAATTTTGAAAAGGCTTTCTAAAAAATGTTCTCTAAAAAATTGCAGAATTTTTAGATAAAAAAGGTCTTTTTTAAACTAAGCTGGAAGCACGTGATTCAAAACTATATAACCCATACCTGCACATACCAGAGGATTTTTAAATAATTAGCAATCCCCCCCCCCCCTTTATTATGGTGGAACCCTCCACATATTTGATTATTTGGGGTTTGTTTATGAAAAATAAACTGCAGTAAACACAGTTGCAGGAGAAGATTATGCAAGACACACGACTTAATACTGGATGTACGGATATATCATATGGATATATTGGATGTACGGACATTATACATTTCTTACTATTCGGAATTTATTGCTTAGACCAGTTTTGCTTCTACGAAGTTCAAGTGGAGGCAACTTCAAACGTTGGCTGGTATATAACCCAGGGAACCTTTTTTGTGAGGTCTTGGGTTCCTCAGTCAAACATCAGCGTGTTATGTTTTTTTTTTTCATTGTAGTCCTAACTTTTGTTAATAATATTTAAATCTTTGAAATATCCTGTCGAATATTGGGTTTACTGAAGCGGTGGTTACGAGGGTGGAGACGGAAATTTGTAACTTTTACTACCGCATGTGTGTCTTTTTCAGCCTTAACCTTGTATCAAAGGCTGAATGGAATATCAAAACCATGTCAAGTACAAATAATCATATTGTTTCAATTAACGTTTTTATTATGCTAAACAGTATAATGGGAGCATTAATAAATATACAATTACTTGTACTGATAAACCCTAAGTAGATAAATATATGAAATATTCTGTACTAATGGCTCTAAAGCGCCTTCACCAACACGGTTCATTTTCAAATTATAAGCAGACATTTTCAAATGAAAGTTACTAATATTCATCGGCAAATCATTAATAAATGTACAAAATAGGACAGGGCCTAAAGTACTTCCCTGTGGAACGCCACTCTTACGCGGTGAGATTTTTCAAATACCAAATTCCACCGCTAGCATAAATTTCCAATTTTATATGTTTTACTGCTTTGATTAATGGTATAGACAACTTGTCAAAAACCTCTGAGAAATCAATGTAGATCTACCATGAGTGTCCGTATTTGGTAAATGTCGACATTCAGTGGTGAAGGTCTGAAATACCTTCTTTTTTTTCCTTGGATTTAGTCAGCGTTGCCAGTCAACTTTTTCAATTTTATACAAGGTCTAATGGTGACAGGTTAGGTTAGATTAGGTTTTTAACCCATTTCTGAGATTAATAACGTAATTTAATTCAACCCAACTTTAACTTTTACCATTAAAGCTTGCATAAGACTGAAAAAGCTGATTCGCAAAGCTAATTGAATCCAAGCAGAGAAAAAGGAATTTCAGACATTCACCGGTGAATGTCGACATTAACCAGATTTCGGACATTCACAGTAACGTAAGATACAATCAAATTTCAAACCCTGTTTCAGTCATCTCCTGATGTTCAGTCATTTTATTTAATCAGTTTAATCTTTTTCGTTTTGATTATTTAAAAAATCTATTGTTCATTTCCAGGAATCGGAAATAGTGAAGGATACTATAGAAACAAGTGATGAAGAACTGCCGAACGAAAAAGTCGAAGAGAAGAAAGAGGAGGAAAAGAAAAAGGATAAAGTGAAAAAGAAGAGAAGCTTCATGTCATTTAGTTTCCTACGCAAACGTAAAAATAAGTCCAAAGAAGAGGCGAACAAAAATGGCGATGTGATTGCATGAATTTTGTCAAAGAAGGCCAAAATAAAAACCTTTTTATAATTTGAATAAGAATGGTCGGGAAATTTAGGAAAACTTAAGATACTTTTTGATGCATGGGTCGGGGAACCTCCTTCGGCCTTCGTACATGTATGACCACTTCCCACGTGAATTTTGGAAAAATCAATTAAAGTACAGGCATTTTTTATTTAATGTATTCAATGGTTCTGCTATAATTAGTCATATGGATGCGTCATGTTAAAGGCCAGTGAAATAAAAAACGATTTGTAAATATTTACACAATAGGCACAATTATATTTTCACAATTAGGCACAACTAATTGTGACAAAGAAGTATATCGTTTTAGAAGTAGCTTAACTAGCTGAAGAAAGTCTTTAATAATATTCAAATATAGAGATTAGCACATGAGGACGGTAATATTCAAAGTTATTAAGTAGATGCCCATTCTAAAGGGGATATGAATTCTTATTTTTAGATTCAAAGGGACGTGGGACTGGGAAAGCACAAGGAACCCTTTGCTGGGTTCCTAATGGCGTGTCATATTGTTTAGGATAAGTTGCCTGAATCAGCTCGAGGGTACCACTCATTCTGTTTGTTTAAAAAAATTGTTAATAATTCTTTGGCTTCGTTGAAGTTATTTTTATTTACGTTTTTATTTTATTTAATTTTTTTTAGTCTATTTAATCTAATTAATTAATTTAGTTTATTTATTCTATTTTTTCTATAGTTTTCATTTTATCTATATTTTCTTTTCTTCTCCTTCGTATGTGAGTAAGTGATCATTTTAAATTTTCTTTTGTTTTTCATTTCTGAGTAAGCAACTCATTTGTCTTCCCCCTTTGTACAGGCCAATGCGCCTTTGGGGGAATAATAACATGTAATGTTGTATGTGTATCTAATGAAGAATAAATCTTATCCATCACTGACTATACCAACATGAACTTTTGCAGAGGGAGGGCCTCGGGGCCCAGGCTCCTTTTCCGAAATCGAAATTTCCTATAGGCGATTTCTGAGTAGGTTACTTCTTATTCAAGTTAAAATTCAATCCCTCTTCCATCCGTTAAAAATTCGTATGTTTGTGCCTGCATACCAGAACTAGTCAATTGTCTCAGAAGTTTTTTGAGTCCTTAAGGAGCTTCTAAATGATCAAATTTTTGTGTTTGTCTCCCGTGTTTGTTTTGTTGTTGCTGCTTGTTTTGCACTTCGTCAATAGATAATGAAACTCGACTATCCTGAAGTAGCTCTTACGATACCTATATTCTGGCGATGGTTCAGAACATTGACCATATTAGTTTCAATCTGTTCAAGCTAGAGGATCTCATAAACTGAAGTTTCGTTTTATAAAATGGAAAGGTGAAAATAAGCTGAATATAAACTGAAACAAAAATTGTAATAACGTTTTGTCACGATAGGGGCCGCTTAAGGATATTTATAAAGGATAAAGGATATTCATTTGGAATATTACACATTTTTCTAATTCCACTTGACATTCTCTCACTCCACCCACAAAGATCAGACGTCGGTTGTTATTGGGCCTATCGAGGAAACTAAAACCAGATGTTAAAAGACAAAAAAAAAAAAAAATTAGCTGTATAATTTCTTGGGAAAGAAAATTTCCATCTTTTAGACAAAAAAAGGATAGAGATCCTCCATAGCCATTGCTGGAGCACAGGGCGTCGAATCGACGTTTCGGTTGCCGGATGTTTTTTCAAGGACAAGTAGCAAGCTTGTCGTCCCCATCTTTTAGAGCAACATAAAATATATGCAGGTTGTAAGCTTTTGAGTTTTTCATACCATCTGGTAATTCAAAATCACAAGGGTGTCAATTAGGAAGGGGGCTGTTCCCCCAAGATTTCCCCCTTCCCCTAGATTTTGGAAAATACTTTTTTCAGAATTCATTGAAAATACTTTTTTTGGTATTGTTATTTAAAAAAAACGACCAGTTTGCCACCACTGGATATTGAAAAATACATTCTGCCCTTTCTCTAATTTTTTGCGAATTGGCGCCGCTGTTAAATTGTCAACCATCGACTGAAGTAGGGTTTGGATTTTACAATCCAAGCGAGAATCTGATTGTCGGCAATCTTTTGTGGTATATCAAATGTAAAAAAACATGCCCATATCGTCTACGAATTCGATCTGTTTTGTTTTGCCCTGGCCCTTTTTTGTGTAATGTTTATCCATAAGATTTTCCTGTGAAAAACCGAAAAAATCTTGCCGTAAACCGCTTGAATCTGGGACTGTTCCAAGGGGTGGTTTTGAGGTACGTGCTTCCTCAAGGAGATCGAAAGTTTCACTAACTATAGGGATGGAGAGGGGAAAATACCGATGGGGGGAGCCCAAATTTCGCTGGCGCTGCCCACAGGGCGTATAGATAATTAATGTTTGGTGGTCCATCAACAAGACTTGGGCTCCCTCATCGGTGTTTTCGCCCCTTCTCTGTAATTAGTGCAACCTTTGACCTTTTAGGAGGGTACGTGTACCTCAAGACTACTCCTAGATCCACGCCTGCCCCTCTTCAATAATAGTAATTCCTTATCCGCCCTGACCTGAGTCAAGTAAAGAGCCAATAAGAGAATATAGCCAATAAGAGAAGCAAGTTCTAGTTTTGACATACCCGATTAATAAAAGAACGTGAACCAATTATTTTATTCGATAAGTTTTATTTTGATGCTGTCAGGTTGAAGAGTAATGGCTAAACTGAAAAAAGAACATGTTTGGATCTACTTTGCACACGAATTTTACTTTTAAGAATGTGTTGATAAGACCAGTTCTTTCTCCGAGTCTCAAGTGGAGGCAGCTTTAAATATTTCAAACGTTGGTTTATGAATAACCCAGGAAACAAAATCCACTAATCTAAAAAACGAATCAAAAACCATTAGGATCCACATTATACATTGCTTATTATTCGGAATGTATTGCTTAGACCAGTTTTGCTTCTACGAAGTTCAAGTGGAGGCAACTTATCTTTGAAATATCCTGTCGAATATTCGGTTTACTGAAGCGGTGGTTACGAGGGTGGAGACGGAAATTTGTAACTTTTACTACCGCATGTGTGTCTTTTTCAGCCTTAACCTTGTATCAAAGGCTGAATGGAATATCAAAACCATGTCAAGTACAAATAATCATATTGTTTCAATTAACGCTTTTATTAGGCTAAACAGTATAATGGGAGCGTTAATAAACATACAATTACTTGTGCTGATAAACCCTAAGTAGATAAATATATGAAATATTCTGTACTAATGGCTCTAAAGCGCCTTCAGCAACACGATTCATTTTCGAATTATAAGCAGACATTTTCAAATGAAAGTTACTGATAGTCATCGGCAAATCATTAATAAGAGAATATATAATAAAGTTATGGTAGTAAGAATAAAGTAAGGATTTGATTGTTATTTTTTACCAGGAGTGGCAACTAGTAATTATTTGAGGAACAATTGTACTTGTGTATCATTCGTTTAAATCGTCTTTCATCGCCCTTAATGTCCGTATTTTTTGACATATGAAAGTGTACAGGTTGAGTGACGACTGCGATACATCGCATTGTTTTATCTATGTTGAAACTTTCTGTATAAGCTTAAGTTGTTGTTGCGTCCCTGATCCATTGAAGACCAATGGGACTCGTGTATCTTCCATATATCCTCTTCTAATTGACGTTTGTGTTCTTAAATTGATTTTTGCTCTTAATTAGTAGAAGATGTCTATAGTTCTTTGAAAAATGCTTGTTTTAGGGGATGTTCTTTCGCCATTTCTTTTCGTTAAATGATCTTGCCACGCGCCAGATGCCAGGTTTGTCCTCTTCTCTGTTTTAAGGCAATTAATTGTTACATCCTGCTTGGCTCAATGGTTTTCTTTCATTCTTCTCTTCTTCTTGTTTAAGTTGCCTGTCTCGCAGTGTTGTTGTGGCGTGACATCAGCTGTAATTCTTTGAACTCGCTAGATTTATGCCAATTATTTCTCAAAATTAAAAAAAAAAATATCTTTATTTGTTGATTTAAGTGGACTGCTATTTATGGACCAAAACGTGCTGGACATGATAAGATAATCGTGTCCAACTGAGTTTTTCGGTGTAATTCAGTTTGACGCCACTTGGCGAAATGAGGCAACACGTGGTATAGACTCTTTCTTGACGGAAGTCGAAGATATACCAGAAAATATTTTGGGATGGGCCAATAGACCTTAGCCTTAGACCTTAGATCCGCCTGTGCCTCCAGAGGCACCCAGGACATCAAGAAGGAGCCGCCAATCTTCCCGCCGGTTGGCTGCTGCAAGTATGTCCTCCCACTGAGGTTGGATTGATGTGTGCAGGTTATGGAGATCTGTCTGGTATGTTCTACGCAGGGTGTTTCTGGGTCTGCCCCTGCGGCGTTGACCCGATGGCTGCCAATGGAGCACTGCATTTGGTAGTCGAAGATTGTTCATACGTAGTACATGGCCAAGGTATCTCCATCGGAGGACTCTTATGATATGTGTCACAAGAGACTGGCCAGTCTTGTCACGGATGGATTGGTTTGTTATTCTCTGCTGCCAACGGATGTTGAGAATTCTTCTGAGACATGTGTTTTCGAAAGCAAGTATTCTTAGCTCTTGTTCCTGGTTCAAGTGCCAGGTTTCGGCAGCGTAAAACAGCACTGGCATAACATTGCTATTGAAGAGTCGTAGCTTTAGCCGTATAGAGAAGCTTTGGGACCGCCACACTTTCCGTAATCTATTGAAGGCCCCATTAGCTTGGCCGATTCTTGTGAGCACTTCTTTTGAGGTCGATCCGGTACTTTCTATTATGCTTCCCAAGTATTTGAAATGGACAACTTGCTCTATGTGTTGGTCTCCGCAAAGGATCCGCAAGCAGGGGTGAATCTGTGGTAGCCATGCATTTTTTTTTCTCATTATTTATTTTTAGGCCGACATGGCCGCCTCTCTCCCTCACTTTGTCAAGGAGTTCTTGGAGTCTTTGCTTGCATGATTCTAGGACGGCGATGTAGTCAGCGAAGTCTACATCACCGAGGCGTGTTTCTGGATTTAGCTGGATTCCGTCTGTGCTTGTACTTCGCAGTATGTAATCAATGACAATTACGAAAAGTAGCGGTGACAAGACGCAACCTTGCTTAACTCCTGACATAATGCGGAAGAAACAGGTTTGGCCATCTGGTGTCTTTTCGCAGCACTCGCTATCTTCATAAAACGCAACAATCAGTGAAACTATCTTTTCAGGGATTCTGTAATGCAGTAGGATCTTCCACAGACTTTGGTGGTCTACTGAGTCAAATGCCTTCTCAAAATCGATGAATATCATATAGATTTGGAGCGCCATTCTCTGCTTTCTTCCGTCAGTAGCCGTAGGGTGAATATCAAGTCTGCACATGAACGGTTCGGTCTGAATCCATGTTGCTCGTCGCGAAGGTGTCTGTTGAGCTGCGAGCTGATTCTCTGCAGTGAAATATGCGTCAGCAATTTGCTAGGTATAGAAAGCATGCAGATTCCTCGCCAGTTGCCTGGGAGGGACGCATCGCCTTTCTTAAAGATCCTCACAAGCGTGCTGCGTTTCCAATCCGAAGGTACTTTGGCGGTCATCCAGATTACTGCGAACAACGCTGTCCAGAACTTGATGCAGGTCATAACAGTCGCTTTGGTCATTTTTGCCGATATCCTGTCTTCGCCAGGCGACGTCCCATTTTTCAGCTTCTTTGCTGCTGCTATAATTTCAGTGGATAACGGCGGATCCGTGATGATATCTAAGGAAAACAGTGTTGTTGCTGGGATCTCTGGGGGATCCTCTGGTGGAGTTCTATTTAACAGCTGCTCGAAGTGACTGGCCCAAACTTCGTTTACGTCAGACTGCTGTGTTATCAGGATACCCGCGGGATCTGTTACTGGTCAATGTTGAATAGAGGATTTCTTTCCAATAATCTCATTAGGGATTTTATAGACAGTTCTTGAATCACATCTCTCTGCGACCTCTTCTGCCTGCGCTGCTTTTCGCTCATGTAGTTTTCTCTGGTCTTTTCTGGCACTCTTCTTTACCTCTTTATCCTCGGCTCTGTATTCATCGTTTTGGAGGATCTGTTGGTTGGGGGTTTGTCTTTGGATAAGTGATGCTTTTACTTTTTTTCTTGTCTCTATGAGGTCCCATGCTTGGTAAGATAGCCACTGGACTTTTGGGCTCTCACGGTACTCAATGGTGGCTTTTGAAGCATTGTGAAAGCACAACTTTGTTCTTTCCCAGTATTGATTGCTATCAGTATCATCTAGCAAAAATAAGGCTTCAAATCTTTTCTGCATCTCTAGTTTAAAAGCTTGGTTGAATTCTTTCAACCTCAGTTTCTCCGAGTCAAAGACTGGGTTTAAGGGAGACTTATTTGCTTTTCTATTTCTTTTCAATTTGAGGCGGATTTTTGCTGCCATCAGATTATGATCTGAGCCAACGTCAGCTCCTCTATATCCCCTTATATCAACTAGACTTGATTTCCACTTCCTGCTCCAAAGGCAATGGTCAATCTGATTTCGGGTATGGCCATCGGGAGATATCCAAGAATATTTGTGTACATCCCAATGAGAAAATAGGGTACCTCCGATTACTAGGTTGTTAAGGAGCGCGAAGTCGATAAGTAGTTCTCCGTTTTTGTTTCGCTGGCCCAGGCCATGCTCTCCAAGAACCTCAGGGGAAAATAACCGATCGTTACCTACTTTTGCGGTAAAGTCTCTTAGAAAAACATGCCCTGTCATTCCGTGGTATGTCGTTTGCCCTGGCGTTGAGAGCTCTGTAAAATTCGTCTTTTGCTTCGTCGCTGGCGTCATTGGTGTGCGTGTTGCATACTATTACTGACAGTTTGGCATGCGCACCGATGAAGCGGGCTTTCAGGATTCTAGGTGACACCGGTATCCAATGTAGTAGAGCTTGGGAAGTCTGTTTTGTCATCATTAGTGCTACTCCGTATTCACGCTTTTGCTGCGATCCACTGTATATAATGGTCACATCTCCATCCAGTTTATTGGATCCAGATCCTAGCCATCGAACTTCCGACACAGCCAGAAGGTCAAGATGGTAATCTTTCAGTGCTCTTAGCACTTGTTCAGTATTGGAGTCTTGAGACATTGTGCGGACGTTCCAGAAACCAAATTTGAGGTGTTGTTTCACATTCATAAATCTTGTCCGTGGGCAAGCAGAGGTCGTCATCAAAAGGGGGTTCGAAAATCCGAGGCTCAAACTTGATGTTTCGGTTGCAGTTAGGATTTCCCCCGAGGGCAGGCCCTTGAGGTCCCGGGTGTGGGCCAATAGAGCTTATAGAAATATAATTTTCGGGTTGTTCTAGGCATTTTTACGAGGGGCCCACTCAGAATTCAAGCACACCAGATGATGCGTGCCAATCATGCCGGAACAGTGCTGCACACGTGGCGTTTGCATATGTACACTAAGTGGCAGGAAGCGGGCAACCTCTCGTATTTTGTTCGCATAAAAGGCAGCGGAACTTCCCAAGACTTCCCAAGGAAGGGTTCTTTCTTATTGCCTGTGCTCCCGCTGCTTTACTCTCGATGCAAGCCCAAATTGATATTAAAAAGCATTTATATATTTTTCCAATTTAACTTTTACACGTTTGTTGTTTAAATAGGAATTTATTTAGACCAAATTATCGGGACTGTCATCGAGGGGTTAACAACTGGGCATTTTGAGGGACACCTGGGGGCATGAGGCACGCCGGAAGCAAGCCTCCGGAGGCATATTCCAAAGGGGGCAATATGTAAATATATACAGCTGGCCTGTTATTCGGTATATGTCGAATATTTCAGCACCTTCAAAAGCGATCTTTTAAAACTTGGAAAAAATCATTTACGGGTTTATTTGGCAAGGAAAAGAACCCCCGAGACTGAAAACAACTGATATGTACCTAAAGAAGAAGAACAGAGGACTGCAAGTTGTTGATATCCATGCAAAAACTAGGTAACCCTACGATGGCACTGATGGTGTCACTTTTTCCTATTACACATGCAGCGTTGCCACCAGCTCAAAAATAAAATTCCGATTTTTCTTTTAAAAAAAATCCCGAAATTAAAAAAAAAAAAAATCCTGGAACACGGTTTTTACGTTATACAACATAGGGCTGCGCGATGATGACTTAAAAAGCAAGATACGAAATTCAAAGTACCGTGAAACGTGGTTTCTAGTTGTAACTAACAACTGATTGTAAATATTCCTAGTATTATTTCGATGTGAAAATGTTCTGGTGGATTAGTAGGATCTACGACAAATATTTTAGGCCAAAACAATTCGCCAAAGTTCCGAAAAAACGTGTCTACGCATCCACGTTTCATCGTTATTTGAATTATCCGCCCAAGAATTGACGTCACGCTTCGCAGCCCTATTCAATATGGCTTGGCCAGCGGTAAAAATTGCCTTTTATCACGTCTTCACACGTCCCTTTCCCTTTTATCATACCTGCTTTTCTGTTTAGTGGCTGTGCCAAGACGCACCCTTGGATCTCGGATTCTTAATTGTACTAAAAAAAGGAATCTGCTGTTTTGACACGATAGAATCCGGAAGAAACACAGTTCCCTTTTTCCCGAATGTACTTGGAATCCAACTTTCTTGGTATTAAACCCAGGCCTTTGGGTATTTGAAGAGAAAATTGTAAATCAACAGTTAGAAAAACTGTTACTACCGAGTTATTAGTAAAAAGCGCTAAGTAAAGCAACCAACCAAAAAAAAAATAACTAGTTTCTCAGATATTTATTGGTACGTTTCAGTAACCATCTCGATAATCACAGCTCTAATGACAACCCTAAGAAACTGGACAAATGAGCTTCAATAAATCAGACTAAGCTCGGTTAGCACAAGTATAAACACTAAGTCTTCTACTACTAAGTCGTCTACTGAGCATAACAAGTTTTCCGATGGTATTCATCATCGCTTTCGCTGCCCTAGATTTCGGAATGCATTCGAGACTCACAAAATTATATCAAGAACTCAAGCGAATAGGGGACGAGAGGCACACGCACTTGAGCTGGAAGGACCAGCCCCGCCTTGGGTGGCCTCCTCGTCCGTAGGAGACATGGTTCAAGATTCTGTTCAGTTCTCTACCCTCATGCACGTCGGTATTAAGGTTATTTTTGTTTTTTTGTTGATGGGTTGGTTGTATTTTTTTTTTTTTTGATTAAGGTTGGTCGTAAAAAGGGCTGAAAAAAAAAGAATGAAAAACGTGCCACCGCAAGAATGGGTTTCTTTTAAACGGAAGACGCCCAGTCTACGGGAGAGCAAATAGTTTTTTTTTTTGTGTTAAAAAATTTTAAAGTTGTAAGAGTAAGCCTTTGGAAGACCACCTTTAAAATTCGAATTCGTATTAGTGAAAATTGAAAGATATGAATTTTAGGAAATTGAAGTAAAAATGCCACCGGAAAAGCGTCTCCTAGAGGGGGAAGGATACCCTGGAATGAGGGGAGCGATAGATATTTGGCAAGAAAAAATTTAAATTTTTGTTTGCCTTCATATACGATACTACGTTGACTGGTATATAATAATTTTTTTTTTTTGAAGTTTAGGTGATATAATAATGCATAAAGCTTTAAGATTAATATGTTTTTGTATTGAAATATCACCGAGTGGAGAGGAGGAGGAGGGGAGGGAAAAAAACTACCTCTGAAAAATGTTAAACAAAATTCCTTCTGTTGACACACAGAACATGGCGATGGTGGTGGTTATGGTCTTGAGGTCAGTTTTGGGTTTAGGTGCCATTTTTAACATGATGATTGCGATGCTGACAAGACATAAAAGAAGTTGAACCCTTTCTTCTAGATAAATGAATTCAGCTTTGTGAAGACGTCCGAGTCAAAGCCAAAGACAATGTTGGTGCCTTATTCCATAGAAACGGGTTCTGCTGAATGCATGATATACAGGCTGGAGTCACAGTAACCCTGGTCTACCAATGCGGCAGTTAATGTGAGATCAGCATTCAGCCGGAACCACTGGTACAGAATTCCTATGTCGTCAGGGAACGCCATCGCCATATTATGCGTGTAAACAGAGTGGCATCTTCGTCCAGACAAGTAGCCAAACTGTATGACCCGCCCAACTAATACTCTCTTTCCCCTGCCAACCGGTCTGTAAACGCACCATTCACCGATAAGCAATTCCAATTTCACACCGACCTCTGCATTGGTTTGTGGCAACTCACGTAGTCCTACTCGTCAGCCCTGGACCATCACCCTTTTTAATCGGTCACTACTCAGCTTCTCAGAGCTTTCCCTCAGAAGCCACAACAGCGTGGATTTTTTTATTGGTGTTATGGAGCCGTCAGAAGCCAACTGCTCACGTGCGAAACACGCAACGTCGCCACCTATATATGGTGGGGCACAAATAGAAATAACAATGAACTGAACAATAAAACGAACTGTTTAGAATCGACTCAGGAAATATGTCTAGAAATTTCAAGATCCCTCAATTTTTTATTTTGATTAGATTAGTGTGATGCCTAAGAAAAGATTTTCATCAAGAAGAATGCCTAAGAACAGAAAACATCAAGCATTAAGAGTAAAAAGAGGGCCTTTTTCTCATACAATCAACTAAATTTTAGGGGGGAGGTTTCCCCAGTTATTTTTTCTGTATCGTTAAGGGTGGGGGTGGGCTTTTTTCAATGACAAGTGCGAAAGAAAATTTTCAATGAAAAGACAATAAGTGTATTTTGACAAATTAGAGGAGGGGGTTGGTGGGTGAATAAACTCGTTTCCCAATTCTGAGCCACGATCGTCCGATGTTTTATTTTTACAACACAAGGACAATGACATGTATCTTAATACTGATCCAAACTCTTGCACACATCATGAATTTCATCTACAGTAATTCGAGATAGTATATATTTTATACACATATGATATGCAAGGAATCTAAACTTTTCGTTTTATTTCCAATTTCTAGCATAGAAAATACCCCACGCCTTTTTTTCTCCAAATCCAACCGATAAAAATTTTGAGATACCCATTTTGTTAAAAATAGTTCAAACATCAGATAATAAAAACTCCGGAGTCGACACAAACTCCCAGATTCCGGGGGCAAGTTTTTTACGTTATGCCCCGAGGATTTATGTAAGAGGAGCTTGTATAAACTTCAGAGGTGGCTCATTTGATAGGAAGTTGAAAATTCTAGTTACCTTTTTTAGTCAAAAGGGATCGGAGGGCATCTACCCCCCCCCCTCATCCCCCCACACACACACCTGTTCTTTTAAGCAAATGCATCCGATCAAAATTTTGAGATCGCCAGTTTGTTTGAAATAGTCCAACGATCAGATAACAAAAACTTGCGGATCATTATAACCCCTCCCTCTAGAACCCGGGGGAAAGGTTGTGACATAGTCAAGTTCTAGTTACCTTTTTTTAGTCAAAAGGGATCGGAGGGCATATACCCCCCCCCATCCCCCAGCACACACACACCCGCTCTTTTCAGCAAATGCTCCCGATCAAAATTTTGAGATTGCCAGTTTGTTTGAAATAGTCCAACGATCAGATAATAAAAACTTCGGGATCAACATAACCCCTCCACCCTAGAACCCGGGGGAAAGGTTGTGACATAGTAAAGTTCTAGTTACCTTTTTTTAGTCAAAAGGGATCGGAGGGCATCTACCCCCCCCCCCCCTCATCCCCCCACAACACACCCGCTCTTTTCAGCAAATGCATCCGATCAAAATTTTGAGATTGCCAGTTTGTTTGAAATAGTCCAACGATCAGATAACAAAATCTTCCGGATCAACATAAGCCCTCCCCCTAGAACCCGGGGGAAAGGTTGTGATAGTCCATGGGGGCATATAAAGCTTTTATGGAAGAAGTGGTCGCAAAAACCTCGGAGGGCACTCATATGATTAGAAACCGAAAAGTTCTAATTAGTGCTGGACGATATTTGTTATCAATATTGATATATCGGGCCAAATATCGATATCAAAACGCATCATCGAAACCGATATTTTTAAGGGGTTTCTAACCCCCTATATTCCCCGCGTAAAATCCATCACATGAAAATTCTGAAAATTTTCAGCATACATCTTCAAGATTCTTTGCAGGTTTGAATTCTTTCATCTATAATTGATTTTATTTATCCTTATCTTACATCACACCCTGGCATCTTTGACGCAAGAATTCACTTCCGGCTCCCGAGTCAGATACGTGTAAATTATTACTGAGAATGAAAAGTTCACAACAAAATTATGTTATGATAATAACTTCGGATTTTGAACTTTTATATATATATATATATATATATATATATATATATATATATATATATATATATATATATATATATATATATATATATATATATATATATATATATATATATATATATATATATATATATATATATGATGCTATTATGGCTCGTCTTATGAAAAATAAAAATTGGGGGGATCAAAGTAAAAGTTGTTGCTGTAGTACCTGATACTGGAGTCAATGTAGTTCAGGCCGTAAATGATGCTACATCCAAAGTAGGTACAGGATGGAGACGTGTTTCGTGCTTTGCATATACTCTAAATTTGATTATGGGGAGGGGTACCATTTATGATAATGATGATTTGGTGCCTATAGTCTAAAGGGCTAGAGATATTATAAGTATTTCCATACGTAGGGTTATATATACTGATAAGTTGTGCCGGGTTCAAATCTCCATGGGCAATGTTTGCACCAAGAAACTACAACCTGATCTGATCACTCTATGGAATTCACTTCTCACTATGTTCCGTAGTCTACAAGATTTGAAAGAGTCGGTAACAAGTTCACTTGCGCTTCTCGGTAAAGTGGACCTCATACTCACCGATAATCACATGAATGGGGTATAATTTCAAAGGTGATTGCAGTGCTTACACCCTTTGAAGAGGCGATTATTGAGCTATCTTCTGAAAACTTTCCCTCCATCTCGACAGCCCTGCCTTTGTCTATGACTTCGAGACGTCAACCTTATAAAGGTAGACTTTGGTGAATTTTACTATGTGGATGAGGTGCTTTTCAACGAGTTTCCGAACGCAATGCATTCTAGGTTATCATTATTGATTTATTCTCACTCGTCATGAATGCCCAATATCAAGACCAGCGTTAAGAAAATTTATACTTCACCTGAAAATATTCCACAGGGTGAGAGCAAAATTGCGAACGATATAGATTTAGCCTTGCTGGCTGCCAATTCTCGATCAGAAAATAAAAGCACCCTCAGAATCTTTGCGATGCACTCATTTCAGAATAAAACCCGTATGTGTGTTTAACCTAATATAGTGCTTATAGTCAAAGAAGGACATGTTTCGAGAGCAGCCGATTATATCATGGCTCTGTAAACTTTCAAAAAGGAGCCAATAGTTTCAAGAGAAACTTATCCACTCAGGTAGTGGAAGTCTCATACTATTAGGTACCAAAAATACCTGTACGAAGTTGCATTGAAATTCATATCTGTGACCGACAACAGTGTTCCTTCTGAATTATTTTCCATTGCTGTTCAGAAATTTATGAACGGCGGAACCGACTCCCAGGGAAAAACATTGAAATTCTGCTATTTCTGAGTAGCCAGTTGTTTATTTTTATCTTTTCCTGATCCCGAAAAATTACATATCTGGGTTTTAGTTATGCTCTTTTATTTAATCAAAGATTATTTTTATTGTCATATTTTATTTTAATTTAATTTTGAAAAAAAATTATAAAAAATAACCTCTATTTACAATTTGCGTCACTAAACTTCGGCACATTCATGATCGATATCGATATATCAAAAGTAAAGAAATCGATATACCGATTAATCAAAATATCGGCGAACACTAGTTCTAATTCCCTATTTAAGAGTCAAAAGTGATCCGATTGCAACTAGAACCCCACCCCCGCCCACCCTCTTTTCCCGAAATGCGTCCGAATGAATTTTATATATATCCAATTTGTTAAAAATAGACCAAAGATCATATAACAAGACTCCAGGGATAACAAGAGTCAAAAGTGATCGAAGGGCAACTAGCCTTCCCCCCAAGGCCCCTTTTCCCCCAAATACATCTGATAAAAAATTTAAAATAATCATTGTGTTCAAAGTAGTTTAAATGTCAAACAACAAAACTCAGGGGTCAACAACGCCCCCAGTGCCCTGGGACAGTGTTGACATTTATACCATGGGGGAAAATAAGTATTTTGTAAGAGGTGGTATAAACATCAGGTGTGGCTCATCTAATTGAAAATCGAAATTTCTATTTACTTTTTCAAGAGTCATCATAAGTGATCGGCCGGCATTTACCTCTGTTCCCCTAGGTCAGCCAATCAAAATTTTGAAATAACCATTTTCTTTTAAACTTAAAAACAATCATATGACGAAATTCGGGGTCCACAAAGCCCCCCGCCCAAACCCGGGGGCAGGGGTTTAAATTTTTCCTCGAGGTCATATAATTTTTTTACGCAAATGAGGGTCGCATAAAATTTTGTGAGGACTCAAATTATTAACAAATGAAAGTTTTAGTTCCCTTTTTAAGAGTCAAAAGTAATTGAAGGCATCTAGCCTCCCCCCACCGACCCCACGATCATACAGCTCCATTTTTTTCACTAAAAACCCTTGCTATTCAATGTGTGGCGTTATAAAATACGGAGAGAGTTCAGTCAAATGGAAATAACATTTTCTAGGGCCCTTTTTAGGGTCGAACATGATTGGAGTACATCAAGCCCCCCTCCCCTTTCCACGCCCAATTGTCCGCCAACGCGTTCACTTAAAGTTTGAGACGGCCATTATGTCGGAAATAGTCAAGAGGTGACGCGAAATAACTATTATTAGGGGTTGTCAAAATCTCCCACTCTCCCCTGGGCATAGGCTGTAAGTTATGCAAGCTGTACATTATTCCTCTATAAGATTTTTTATCAAAGTTGTACTCGTTTAGAGTTTTTACAAGCCGCGGCAGAGTTAAAATGATTTCTAACTTTATTTTTATAATTGTATATTAATACGATAATTTGCAACCCTCCCCCCCCCATGCATTTTTTTTCTACATGTTTTCTATAAACAATTTGTTTAATGTAGTTCTTTACATATCATCTGACTTCAAACTATATACTGTTACTGGGTTGAAACTTTGCCCGCGGTGACAGGCCGGTAAGTGATATTAGCAGTCCATGCATCGTATAATAATTTTGTAACAGCTATTTTGTTCAAAATAGTCCTAGATTCAAATGGCTATAACTAACGGGTTTAGAAATCCTCCATAGCTCCCAGGGAACTATTTGTAACTTATGGAAGTTGCCCATTATTAAGAATATAAGTTTTTTGAAGGGGTGCTCGTATTACCCTTGGAGGGGGCTCATTTGATCGGAAATTGGAACTTTTAGTTCTTTTTTAAGAGTCAAAAGTGACCAATGGGCAATTAGCCTTCGTCCCACTTTCCCAAAGTGCATACGGTCAAGATTTTTAGATAGCCATTTTGTTCAAAATAGTTCGAAGGCGAAATAAATGTGCTTCCGGGTTTGAACCCCCACTCGTATTACCCTTGGAGGGGGCTCATTTTATCAGAAATTAGAAATTTTTGTTATTTTTTAAGAGTCAAATGTGACCAATGGGCAATTAGACTTCGTCTGACTTTCCCAAAGGGCATATGGTGAAGATTTTTAGATAGTCAGTTTGTTCAAAATAGTTCAAAGGCCAAATAAATGGGTTTCCGGGTCTGAAACCCGACCTCGCCCTAGGGACCCAGCTTTTACTTAATTACTGCTCTTGTTTTTATCTTGATTATTTGTTTACTTTGATATCTTGTTTACTTAGATGCTTTCTTTACTTTTATACTAGTTTTGATAATTTGAAAAAAGTTTGTTATTTAAATTAAATTCTATTTTAAAATTAGTCATTTTATAAGATATTTAAACTTTTTTACATCAAAATCGAAAAAAACTTAATAATAATAAAAAAAAAACTCAAAAAAAGAAGTTTTTTAAAAAAAAGTAAGGGTAATAATAAACTTAAAATCAGCAGATACAAATACATTTTAAAATTCAAACTATGCACGACAAGAAATTACTATAAAAGAATAAATGAAACCCAAAACGAACAGAAATTAAATAAACAATCATAGCAAAAACATACAAAAAGTACTAATATAAATGAATTAATTACAAGAAATAACTAATAAGAAATTTTACAAGAAATTATAAATTACTAAAAAAAAAGAGTTTGGGTTTTGCCTCCTTATTTCACTGCAAAAGTCATTGGTGCTTTACTGAAAACTATGTGTCTTGAACAGTCTTGGAAAGTACAAAAAAAATCAAAGTGAATAATTGATATGTAATGCCAATACTTGTTAAAGATAATCCCTTCAAAATTTTATTTCGCTGTAATTTTTATTTTCATTTTCAATGCTGTAATAACTGGAAAAGAAAATATTTGTAACATAATTCGTTTTCAATGAAGCGCCAGTGGTACAGTGGGCTTTAAACTTTTACAGCTAAGGAAGGAGACACTTTTAAAATTCTTATTTGTAGTGAAACTATATTTGTCTTGAGCATTCTTTGAAAGAACTAATAAAATTAAACTGAAAATTTGATATACAGTGATATTAATTACTGAAAACTCGTTACTTCGAAATTTAATCCTGCTGTAGTTTTTATGTTTATATTCAATGTTGTAATAAGTACAAACGAAAATATTTGTAATAAAATTCGTTTTCAGTAAAGCGCCCATGACGCAGTAGGTTTTAGAGTAAAAAACTTTTACAGTAAAAAAAGGAGGCAAAACCACAACTCTTAATTGTAGTGATTTTTGTTCGCTTCAAGCTTGATTTTCATATTCAATTTAAGTTTCACTCGTCTTAAGATTTATTTATTCATTTATATTAGCAACTATTGTACGTTTGGTTGCTATGATTTTTTATTTAATTTCTGTTCGTTTTGGGTTTCATTTTTTCTCTAATAGTAATTTCTTGTCGTTTCTAGTTTGAATTTTAAAAGGTATTTGTATCTGCAGATCTTAAAGTTAATATGGCCTTCACTTTCTTTGAAAAACTTCTTTTTCGGAGAGTTCTTTTTTTTAAGTCATGTCCTATAAATAGGACAGCTTGTATCTGGGAAACAAGAAAAATCTGTAAATTCATTTTTGAAAAGGAGGTGAAAAGCTGGTGAAAAGGACAACTAGAATCTCTGACATTTTTTCTTGTGCCTTAACGGGTTAATTATGCTAGGAACAACCTTACAGTCACACTTGGCGGTAAAATCTACATTATGCCCGACTAGAAGCTCAACAATGTTTAACTTTCAAACATAGAATTTGGAACTGTTCAGTCACAGTTGAGATTTCAGCCATAAAATCTTTTCGATTTTTGAAAATCGAAAAGATGGAAGCTAGGGACAGCAATTTTTTGTCTGTAGGATGATTCTGGAAAAATATTATAAGAAAAATTTTCATATCAATTCAATTTTTCGCCTCAGTACAAGAGGTGGGATGTTAAAGACTTAGGGAAAACGAACTAATGAAACAAAAGAAACCACGCCAAACATTATTCGTTAATATTGTCTTTTTTTGATCGATAGATGTGACTATAGAAAGAAATAAGTCTGGAAACGACAAACGGGTCTATAGCTAGTATAAAGGAAAAGGGGAGAAACAATCCAACGAAAATTTCACCCGTATACAACAAGGCTTCTTCAGCGTAAATATATATATATATATATATATATATATATATATATATATATATATATATATATTATTCGATTGCAAATTGGGCTGATTCGATTGCAAATTGGAGTGGCTAGTGCCTTTTTTAATAGTCGAAAGTGATTGGAGGGCAACTAGCCCCCCCCCCACCCCTCGCCCATCATTCCCCCAACAAAATCCAATCAAAATTTTGAGATAGCCAATTTGTTCAGCGTAGTTGATTTCCAGATAGAAAGTATCTTTTTGAGGAGGACAATCCCCCAAAAGATATATATATATATATATATATATATATATATATATATATATATATATATATATATATATATATATATATATATATATATATATATATATATATATATATATATATATATATATATATATATATATATATATATATATATATATATATATATATATATATATATATATATATATATATATATATATATATATATATATATATATATATATATATATATATATATATATATATATATATATATATATATATATATATATATATGGTTGTGAATGTTCCCACTTAATCGACTCCAGAAATCAGATATTTTATTTTATTGCCCCTGATACTTTAAAACGTTACTTGGGTATAAAGTTGGAAAAATTATTGTTTAGGAGAAACTACCTAATCTAAGCCTTTTTTTTCTAGTATTGACAGTTTTAATTAATTTTCTTAAATTATGTTTTCTCAATTAGCATTGTCATAATTTTAGTTATTTTTTAAGGTTCCCTCTATATGCTTTCGGCACCTTTTTTCATAATGAATAGTAAATGTTTTGATAGTATCTTTATCAGTTATTAAGGGGGTTCCAGTTGTTGTAGGACAGGGGATGTTTGAATTATTAGTTTTATTCTTGCCAATAATTTAATTTATAAAAGAATCAGTTTTACTTGAAAGCACTTTACGGTCAATTTTGGATTCAAAGTCCATTCAGACAGAGTGCTTTGCCTTCAAAACTGTTTTTTCCACTAAAGCTTTTGCCTTCCTAAGAGCAATGAAAATTTCTTGGCTTGCATACCGCTGGAAATGTTCCACCAGATTTTTTTCAGGCTTCTTTGACGAAGAGAGTGGCATTTGGTCAGAGAATTTTTCATTTAATTTTCTCCTACTATTAAAAGAGTATCGCTTAGTTTTTTTGTTTTAATTCCAATATCTAGGCTGATAGTTGAGTTATCTGTGCTATCTAGTCGGTGTTTAAAAAGTATCCAATTTGCTATCTTTAGGGTAAACCTCATTGTTGGGAAAACAGGAGTATATTTTACTGAATAAATTTGGATAAAGATTGCAGTATGATCAATCTGAAAATCGAGAACTGAAGAAATTTGGACTTTAGTGTCAAGCCATTTTGGACTAATTTAATAATGCAGCCAGGACAAGGACCGAAACATGAATTTAAAACAATAATATCAATAATTATTAACAAAATATATATAAAATTATCATTAATAAAACAAATGCTAATTTAATTCGAGTGAAGATAAGCGAAAGCACTGAAGAGATTAAGATTTTCTGTGAGATCATAATGTCCTTAGGAATTCTAAAAGCAGCCAGAAATTGATTTATTGCTTGAAGAGCAATATTAGCAAAACAACGTATAAAACAAATTGTCATTGTCCTGTGGTCAATTATGTTAGGATTTTGGCCTACAACTTCCTCAGGCACTCGTCTTATTTGCAGATGTCACTAAAAAATAACTTTTATAGGATTTACAAGAGTTATTTTGAATCCAAATTCATATTAGGTATGTCTTTGCGTTTTACAATGTAAACCCACAACCTACAAAGAGGCATATCTAAAGTATTTTAACAAGTACTTACAACAAGTGCTTCCATTCCACTAATGTGGGAATAAAGTATTTAAGTGTGAAAAAAAAGAGTTGATTTATTGTAGGAAACAATCCGGAAGTAAGCACGTTATCATGCTTACTATTTGAACGTGAATGTAAATAAAATTGATTCTTACGCTATATTACCCGTGTTTCCACTTCAAATTTTTTCAATCCCTAAAAGGCTGGTGGAAAATCCCTAAAAATCCCTATTTTCAATACCAAAATCCCTAAAAGTTTCCCGGTTCTCTTCATTCTTTCCAAGTTAAAAGGAACGCCTTATTATGCTGATTTATGACAGCATTTTTTCAAGACGACTTATTTTGCAACTCAAGACCTTTCGCGTGTACCAAAATATCTTCTTTTTTATATCTTCATTTAAAATCATGCTTTGTATTTATCGACTAGTTAAGTTCGGTTTTTATTAATAGATTCTGGGTCCATATCTCAAATTCCGGACCATATGAATATATTTTATATATTTGTTTTTCTTTGCCATTATTTTTTCCTTCCCTATTACTACTTTTGCAACACCTTTGTTTTTATTTGAACGTACGATGGATTGGCATGAATGATATCCAGCCAGTCGATTTTTCACGTATTATCTTTGTTTTGACTTTTTTTATGTTGAGTTGTTAATTTGAATCAGAGTATAGTAGCAAAAATGAATCACTTAAAGCTTCATTTAAGGACAGCACCTGCATTTTGAATTATTCGATTTAAACTAGTGTAGACTGCTACCTGCCTCCCAGTTTTCCAGAAAATGCTGAATGTAGACACACTTTAATTTGTATTTCAGAAAATTTAATGAGAATTACCAAATAATAAGATTTAAGGGAAAACACCAAATACTAAGATAAATACCCCGAGTCAGCGTTGTCGTCACCATCCCCATCGTCTTTCCTAATGACTAAAAAAGCGACGCATTGGGACGCAGTCGCATCGGATTTCAAAGACTTCATTTTTTCTTTAAACTCTCGGTGAACGTAGGGGGGGGGGGGGGCTTTACGCTTCATCCCATACTTGACAAAAATCACCGCAGCCAAAGTTACGTTTTTGAGCTCATTCTTATTTTCAGTTTTACTGTTTTCAGAACGCTAAAAAGTCTTTCCACAACGACATTTGAGCAGGGAAATCCAAAAATAAACCAAATGACATGAAGAACGCTAGTGAACTTTAACAGTGCACTTGGTGTCTTGATGGATGCCACCCAATTCAAAAAATCAAACCTTCAGTCCTTCCCCGTTGGTTATTTTGTTTCGAATTTCGCGGGTCTATCCAAATCCGACAAAAACAAGAACGTTTGTCAATCGTTTTTGCCGAAATCCCGTTGTTGTATCCAAAATTCCTATTTCCGTAACAAAATCCATAGGCTTGGCAATGAAAAAAGTGGAAAATCCAAATTTAAAGTAGAAATAAAGTACTAAAGTTGGTCTAAAAATATTAGAGGAGAAACGTTCAAAATAAAGTAGTCTACTCTAAAATATAGTAAAAATGGAAGCACTGCTTACAACTACCAAAATGAAAGCAATAAAAATCAATAATGTTTCTTAATGTCGACATAAAAAAAAGTCTGAATGCATTAAAATCGTTACTATGGTCACATTATACGAGAGTGATAACTTAACAGTAAAACCAAAACCTGACAATAAAGACAAGTTTAGGTAAGTTTTACAATAAAGGTAAGTTTAGTCCTCACCTTTTCTGGTAGGTTTAACCTCGTTGGAGGATATACACCAGGTTTTCCAATACCCCAAAGACGTACTGACAGTTTTTGCGTCTGTTTCTACATGTAGTTCTTGTCTGTCTTTTCTTCAATCTGCTTTTGAACAGCATCTTCAAGAGTATCTGCTGAAATTATAAAAACTATTATAGAAGAAGCGCAAATAATAGTGTTTTTTTTCGAAATAAAACTTTTAATCAGAAATAAAACAAACTAAGAAGACAAAACTAAATAGAATCGAAAACGAACGGACTTAGACAGAACTAAAAAGTCTTCAGGTGTGGTTTTGTTTCTTTTTTAACATTTACAATTTATTTTAATTTCTAAGCTTGTTTATATATTTTTGTTTTAATAGTCGCAAATAGCGACGAAGACCACACTGCCTTTCCATAATAAACAAATAAGTAGAACAACAGGGAAATTTTTATACAAGACAGTGGAACACAACTTTAAATGAATATTTCGACCCTATATCCAAGGGCCGTCCTCAGCAAAACAGACAAAGAGAATAAAAACAATATAAAAGAAACTTACATTAAAATTCACTCATTAAAATATTGTTTTAAAATATTCTTTTATATTGTTTTTATTCTCTTTGTCTGTTTTGCTGAGGACGGCCCTTGGATATAGGGTCGAAATATTCATTTAAAGTTGTGTTCCGCTGTCTTGTATAAAAATTTCCCTGTTGTTCTACTTATTTGTTTATTGTTTTCATAGTCGAGGTTCTTGAATATTAAATCAAATTTGGAAACTAGAATTAAATTTGGGTTAATTTTGTAGATTAATTTGGACATAAATCTATTAAAATTTTAATCTTACTGATTAAAGTAATCAGTAAGTATTTCAATCTTACTGATCAACATATTAACAGTTGCCTTGTTGCTGATGATAAAAGTCCAAAACCAAACGTTTTTCTTGCTCAAAATAACCTGATGAATGAATTCGAACTGATTTCTTGTCTAATTCTGACACAGATCATCATGAGGGAGTTTTCAGTTAAGATGAGTTTTTTTGTTAGCTAGCTTAACTTCTAGGTAATCTCTATAATTGGGGCTCTAATTATAGTTAGTTTTTTATGAAAACGCCAAATTTATTTCTTGTGAATAACACAGGAAAGTTAAGATATACAAGATAATTCAGTTTTCTTTGAACTGTTTATTCCAACGGTGATGATACCTAATTTTTCTATTTGAGGAAAGAA
>NC_142800.1:3658736-3787940 GCF_049724085.1 Artemia sp. Qi Xiang Cuo | reverse complement strand
ATTTAAAGAACATGAAAATTAGAACTTGGAATGTTAGGACGTAAAAAAATGACTATCGTATCGACATTTTGACTGACGAATTCAAACGATTCGAATTCGACTTATTAGGGATTTCAGAACTCATATCTCATGGGCAGGAAGCATGAAATTAGGTGATATAGAATTTGTTTACTCAGGCAGGAAGGATGGGGCACACATAAAGGGAGTAGGGCTCTTGGTGGATAAGGAAGCTGCTAAATCTTGTTTAGGCTGGAAAGGTATTAATAATAGAATGCTAATTGCTACTGTTATGAGTAAAAAGTTCAGGGTATCAGTTATGGTAGTATATGCCCCTGTAGGACCGACTGACGGAGATGCTAGTGACTCAGATGAATTTTACTTACAGTAACAGGAGCAATTTGATAGGGTCCCAGGTAGAAATATGGTGTTTTTATTGGACGATTTTAACGACGAGGTTCGTAGAAATAGGGATAGATGGTATCCTAGCCTAGGTAAATTTGGTATAGGAAAAGAAATCAGTAATGGCTACAGACTTTTGTAATTTTGTAGGTATAACAATATAGTTATAACCAATACAGTGTTCAGTCATAAAATGGCCAATCAGTAGACATGGTATTCATGTGATGGTAAGGCAACAAACTTGATGGATTATGTTATAGTAAACCAAAGACTAGCAGGATCAATATAAGACACTAGGGTATATAGGAGGGCTGTTATTGGTGTTAGGCATTAGACTAACACCTCTGTAGGTAGAAAATTACTTAGTAATATGATACTTTTTAGACTGAGAGATACTGCAGACACACTTTTAAAAGAAGAGCAGTGTGGTTTTAGAAGAGGTAGAAGATGTGTCGACCAAATTTTCACTCTTAGATTAATAATTGAAAAGTGCCAATAATTGAGTTGTCAAACACCTTTGGTACTCAACTTTATAGATTATGAGCAAGCGTTCAATTCTGTTGATAGAAAAGCTTTAGCAAAGGTCTTATCCTTGTATGGCATACCAGACAAATACGTTAAAGTGATCAGTGCTATGTACGAGAATAAAATTGTGGCGATTAAGGTAGGAAATGAGGTTATCACTAATCAGCTTGTTTTGTATTAATTCAGGAGTCAAGCAGGGTTGTTTTCTATCCTCCTTTATATGGATTATTTTCATGGACTTTGCCTTAAGGACCACTGGAAAGGCAATGGGAGACATGGGAATCAAATAGGGAGGAAAAACTCTCCTGGACTTAGATTATACTGACGATTTAAGCATCCTAAATGAAAGCGTGAGCAAAATGAATGAACTTTTAGATTTTTTACGAGCTCGGGGGTGCAAGAATAGGTTTGAAAACTAATGTTAAGAAGAGTAAATCACCAAAGCTAGGAACAAGTGAAGATGAAAGGGTGACGTTGGGTAACGAAAGGACTGATCAGGTAGGCAGCTTCACTGACATTGGTAGTATTATTAGTAAAGACGGTGGGAGTAGTGAAGATTGTAAAAGTATAATAGCCAAGGCGTAGGGTGTATTTTCACTATTTAGAAAAGTTTAGGAGAATAGGAAGATAAGTCTGCAAACCAAGATTAGAATATTGGAAGATACAGTGATGACAGTGGTCAAATATTACTCTGAAGCATGGGCGCTCCGAAAAGCGAATGAAGATTTGCTAGATTTTTTCCAGAGAAAATTGCCTACGGATTGTTCTGGGTATGCGGCTTACTGACAATATTTCAAACAGTAGGCTGTACGAAAAATGTGGTTCAATCCCGCTTTCTAGGGCTATAATGAGAGAAAGGTTGACATGGCTAGAGCAAGATCCGTGGATGAAGGGTGACAGCTTGCCGAGATTGTCCTTTTCGGCCAACCATCTAGGGCTAAACAGAAAGCAGGTCGTCCTCAAATGGAGTGGGAGGGTGTAAAGAGGGAGGCTTTGAATAGATTGGGATTGAAGAGAAGCGTGCGTAGCTCTGTTGGCCTCAGGTGGCTTGGTACTGCGGTGTGTTGTTAGTAGTAGCAGTAGTATTACAAAATCGTGGAGGGATGGAATATTTTGTAATATGTTCAAAGAGCTGATTTAGATCTTAGCTCCAGCATTTTTCACTAAAAAACATCATGTATAACGGCTAAGTTTATGCGTATTTCTTCCTTATTTTCCTTTTTTTCATTTATTACTCCGTCTTTTTCTTTTTTTGTATGACAGGCTTTCCATTAAATAATAATAAAAATAGTACTGACTTCTTCATGTTACTACCTTGAATATAAACGAGTTGATTTGTTTCCGGTTGATACTCTCTTAGTTCTGTAACTTTTTCGAGGTAGCTTTATTGCCGGGATTTTTAGCAGATCAATAAAAAGAAAGAATATTCCGGACTATGAATCAAATCAACGACATATTTCTTCAAACATATCCTATCCCTGATACGCTCCTCTCGGTTCTTCCTAGTCAAAATTGAAAATCCACTTTTATCTCCCCGTTCAATACTCCCAACTAAGCACTACGTACGATTTATCACACTAGTAATTAAAGGAACGAATGAATTACTGAAACGATTAATTCTGAAATGCACTGGTTCATAAAAGGTTATATCTGCAATATTTCAAGAATAGCTGAGGGTATGTAGTTGCAACTTTCAGGAAATGTTAAGTCAGATTTTAAACTCAATCAAAACAAACTCTGTACATCTAGGATGTCAAAAGGGTGCATGTAAGCAACAGCTCAGGTTATCAAGTTGAAACTTTCAGGGAATATTGAGGGACATGTTGAACTAAATCAAAAGATACAACGTGAATCCAGGGTGATCTGCAATATATCGGGAATCGCTAAGGGTGTCCAATTTAAACTTTCCTGGAATATAGAGGGAATTGTTGAACTAAATCAAAAGACAATATGTGTGTTTTGTGCAGGAGGCACCTCCCATAGGTAAGAAATGACCAAGGGCATTAAGTTAAAATTTTCAGGGTATGTTTAAGTAAGTCAAAACACCCAATGGGCGTCCATATTGTCAAAATGGCATATCTGCAGTATCTCAGGAAAAGCTACAGATATTAAGTTGAAACTTTTAGGGAATGTAAGATTAAACCAAAGTCCAGGTTGCCAAAAGGATATATCTGCAACATCTCAGAATGACCAAGGGGAACATGTTGAAACCATGAGGAACGTTGGAATTAATCAACAGAACTTATCTGCATCCAGGCTATCAAAAGGGCGCATGTGCTAGATATTTAAGTTGGGCTCCTTAAGCTGTTAATCATACCCTTAGCTATTCCTGGGATATTGAAGGTACGCCCTTTTGACAACATAGATGCATATAGTGTTTCTGATGTAGTTTGACACCACCCACAACTGTACCCCTAACGATATCCCCCACAGCACAACTTTCCTAAGTTTTGACTTTATACCCTTGGCTGTTCCAGAGATATTTCAGATGCGTCCATCAGGGAATATTGAGGGACATGTTGAACTAAATCAAAAGATAAAACGTAAATCCAGGGCGATCTGCAATATATCGGGAATCGCTAAGGGTGTCCAATTTAAACTTTCCTGGAATATAGAGGGAATTGTTGAACTAAATCAAAAGACAATATGTGTGTTTTGTGCAGGAGGCACCTCCCATAGGTAAGAAATGACCGAGGGAATGTTGAAACTTTCAGGGTATTTTTAAGTAAATCAAAACACCCAATGGGCATCCATATTGTCAAAATGACGTATCTGCAGCATCTCAGCAAAAGCTACGGATTTTAAGTTGAAACTTTTAGGGAATGTAAGATTAAACCAAAGTCCAGGTTGCCAAAAGGATATATCTGCAATATCTCAGAATGACCAAGGGGAACATGTTGAAACCATGAGGAACGTTGGAATTAATCAACAGAAGTTATCTGCATTCAGGTTATCAAAAGGACGCATGTGCTAGATATTTAAGTTGGGCTCCTTAAGCTGTTAATCATACCCTTAGCTATTCCTGAGACATTGAATGTACGCCCTTTTGACAACATGGATGCATATAGTGTTTTTGATGTAGTTTGACATCACCCACAACTATACCCCTAACGATATCCCCCACAGCAACACTTCCCTAAGTTTCGACTTTATACCCTTGGCTGTTCCAGAGATATTTCAGATGTGTCCTTTTGACAACCTGGATGCACAGCGTCTTTTCATTTGGTTCAACATGCCGCTAAGTATTTCCTGAAAATTTCAACTCAATATCCCTTGCTGTTTTAAACTTATTGCAGATGCGCCCTTTTAAACCTGGATACATAAAGTGTCTTTTGATTTAGGTTAACGTCCTCCTAAATATTCCTTAGAAATTTTAACTTCATACACTTAGCCACTTGAGATATTGTAGACATACCCTTTTGACAACTTATGTTCACATATTGTCTTTTCATTCAGTTAATGATTCCTCTCAACATACCTTGAAATTTACTATTTAATACCTTTGTTGTTACTGTACTTATGATCAAATGGGCGATATTTAAGAAATATGCATCACATTAGTGGTAGTAGTAACAGCAGTAGCAGTAGTAATATTAAGAGCAGTAGCATGTAGGCCTACATGTTGCCTTTTTGTCAGTTGAACATCCCCCCCATGATACCCCAGAATTGTCACTTGATATGGTAAGCCATTAAGAACAGCTAGTAGGACATATTGGTAGTAATCATGGTGGGATTATTCAAGGTACGAGTAGTCCTGTTAAAAATATTCCAGCTCAGAACAATCATAGTAGGATCAGTCGTATTTGGAAGGGTTGGGGTGAGGGTAGTATAAAAGAGGAAAGCACATAAAAGAACTTCTACTTTTTTATGGCGGAATAGTGAAAATGCCCTTAAAGATTTGATCTTATTTTGCAGCTGAGGTGCTTCCAGATGCAACACAAGAATCTCAAAGCACAGTCATTACAGATCTGAAATCCAAAGTTTTAGACCTTCAAAAGAGGATTGAAGATTTGGAAACGACCAAAAGAATCGGTAAGGAATTTCATTCTAGTATCCTAAGTAAACATTTTCCCATCATTTTGGAAGCCTCAATAACACGCAGTCACGTAAACTTTTCTTCCGTGGGGACTAGAGCTCATTTCTTTAATTTTTTTTTGGGGGGGGGAAGGAGGGTCTGTTACTTCTCTCACTATGTGTTATCAGCCGCAGAAGTTTTCTGATTTATTTTTTTACTCTTATAGTGTAAAAAAAAAATGCTCATTGTCGAAGCTTTTGCAGAGAATCCACTGTGCTATCTTGGAATTGTTTCTATGCAAACGTGGACGCTGAATTAAAAACTTATATTTGTATGTATACACTAATGAAAGAGTCCAAATTCTCCGGCTCTTTATCTTAAAAAGGCCTGCTTTATGCCCTATTTGTCGGCTCCTTCCACTTATTTTGCTCACTACGGTCGGCAGCTTAGGCCTTTAGCCCCTATGCCCCTATAGCCCCTATAGCCCCTATAAGAGTAAAAAAATAAATCAGAAAACTGAAGTTCTTTTATGTGCTTTCCTGTATTCATATAAGTTGTAGCTCAAGTGTATGTCGATCTACAATAGTTTCTTATTTGGATGCAGCATATGCAGTCTGTCACAAAGATGCTCCATGGAAAGAGGGAGGTTCCAGCTCCTCCCCAGGTTTTATAGTGATAAAAGAGAGACATGTGTGATCTTAAGTGTCCAATTGACTCGAATCTTACAGGTATTGTTCCCTGGGCCAAGAATAAGACACATTTGTTGGCAGGGAGAGGCTAGGAAATGGACCATAAAATTTTTTACCTGATCAGATTGAATCTTACAGCCGTAGGTTTTCAGGCCAAGAGGAGTCTAATGTGCAAAGAAACAGTTTTGAGGCAAGGCCAAAAATAACTCTGTTTCTCAATCAGCTCGAAACACATTCCCCTAGGTCCCTAGGCAAAGGGGATCCTGATGCAGAACAAAAAATGGTTTCCTCCCAAAATGGGCCCTACAAAATGGAAAATAGGGCCAACAAACTTTTTACAAAAACAAAATTAGTTTAGAGGCATTGTTCCCCAGAAAAGGACCATGAGGAGTCCAATCCACAAGAACAGATAGACAAGGAAATTGGTTTCAACCAAAAACAGGGGCCCCGAAAAATACCAAAAGTTTTTTGTTAGTTGGGGCAAAGACCCCAAAGCATATAGTTGAGTTAATAGGTAAGTAGATACGTGGACTTTCGCGCGATCGCAAACCTTCATAGGTTTTCTCCAGCGCGAAAGTGATGTTTAAGTAATTTATTTGTTTGTGAATTGTATTTATTTGTTTACTTTTTTTCTCCTTGGATTTTGTCAGCGTTGCCAGTCAGCTTTTTAGTTTAATGCGAGATTTGATGATGACAGGTTAGGTTAGATTAGGTTAGGTCTAGTTAGGTTGGGTTAGGTTAAGTTAGGTTTTTAACCCATTTCTAATATTTATAACCAAATTTAACCTAACCTAATCTAACCTAAATTAACATAACCTAACCTAACTTGTTAACTTTTACCATCATAGCTTGCATAAGACTGAAATAGCTGACTCGCAGAGTTAATCGAGTCCAAACAGAAAAAAAAGGATTTTCGGACATCTCTGGGAATGGGAATGTCGACATTAACCAGATTTCGGACATTCACGGTAACATATAAATACTTTTTACAAATCATCTTGATAACACCGTCATAAAGTACCATATGGTACCATAAATGCTAGTTTTGATGTCATATTCGGAATGGAAATGTCAGTTAGCATGGGAGGGGTACCGCCATAATGTCCATGGTTTAAAATCTTAAGCCTCTACGGGAAAGTTTAAGGGGAGTGCAAGGTCAAACCTATGTATACATGTAATGTCTGTCCATCAAAATGTGCGTTAATTGGTAATTTTAAAGTCACATCACCAACTTTACCCAAGAAAAAAAAACAAGAAATGGCATTCTTATCAATTATACGAGCAGACATATAACGCGGCCACGAAGAAGCATCTGCAGTGGTAAATCTAATTTCTAAAAACCTCTTTTTTCAATATCTATCCTTATTTCGTTTATAGCTTTACCATCAAAGAATATTTCGTCTCCTTTATCACCTTTCTGACCAGGAAGTCCATTTAATCCAGGGTCACCTAAAAACACATAAACCTTTCAGTAAAACTCAAACGATAAAAATATTTAAATTGGCCAACAGTTTAACTCAGAACCTCATTTCTTCTTGGTTTGATCTAAGGAACATTTTACTCTGACAGATTCAATTCAGTAAAATATCCAGCCCCCCAAGACACTGAGATCTTTCATAAGATGATTTCTGCTCTTTTTAAGTTTTTGATCAATTCTTGATTTTTCACAGAAATCTTTGCATTTTAATTTAGTAATAATTGATTTTTTTATTGACATGGTTCGGTTATACGTTAAAAGTGGTAATGTTGGCCAAACAGTTTGTTTAGAACAGCTAGTAGGACATATTGGTAGTAATCATGGTGGGATTATTCAAGGTACGAGTAGTCCTGTTAGAAATATTCCAGCTCAGAACAATCACAGTAGGATCAGTCGTATTTGGAAGGGTTGGGGTGAGGGTAGTATCCGTAAAAGTAGCAATAGCATGAGCGGTAGAAACAACTGGGTGGAAGCAGTCATTTTGTTCTTTGCTAGGGTGAAAATAATAAAAAAAAACATTTCTGGAAATATATAATTATGGTTGATTCATTTGGGATTTCTATGTCGGCCTCTATACCAGAACCATGAATATAATGCATATAATGCTATACCATGAATTTCAATGCTTACCCCGCTTTCTTTACATTCCTCTTGTTTTAATATGATCTATCCCTCAGATAATTTTTGTACAAGCCCCTTCTCCTCTTTTAGCTGCGTTCCTAACTTAACTTCCAAAATTATTTTCCAAAAATTTTTCCACCCATCTTCTACATTGTCAAATTTTTAACTCTCCAATTTAGTATTCATCTGTTCCTGGAAAGTTCCTCTCAAAATTTCATCCTGGAGTCTATCAACATCATAACCTCTTGGGAGGTAATTACCCTTCGGAAGTTTCAGCTTCAGATTAACCCTAGACACTACTAGATGGTGATCTTGACTTTTAAAATCAATAACAGCACTCCTATATACCCTAGTATCTTGTATTAGTATCTACACCCTTTGAATATACCCTGGTATCCTAGTATCTAGTATTTTACAAATGTCGTATCTTCTCAGATTATTGCCAGAACTGTTAACTAAGCTGTTATCAAAGGGATTCTCAGTAGGACTATGTATACTCAGTGACAATCTATCCCCCCTGATCTACACTGGCCCGCTAATCCTCCCTTTGAGAAAAGATTAGCAAGCGATTTAGGCAATTGTCACAGAAGCGTGAAAATCATCAGATGTGGCCTTTAAGCGTGACAGCAACGATAAGTACGGATACCAATTTTTCTTCTGTTTCGTTTTTTAAGTGGTTATCATGCTTTTATTTTTGCTATAAGAAAAGCCAGTGCTATTCAGTGGGGAGGGGGAATGGTGTCATTTTACCTTAGATATTTTTGTCCCCCTAGATATATTGAAAAATATCTTTTTTTCTTGGGTACTTGCCGAGGCCGTATATAAGGGGAGGAGGGGGGGGGGGGGGGTAAAACCTGATTTAAAAAACTAGTTTTATACTATACGGAGATAAAAAAGAAAAGGGAACAGGGTTTGACCCCCCCCACAGGAATTTTTTTCCAGAATAGTGAAAAGGTAACAAAAGGACATACAAAAACTTTATGATGCGTTGTTTAAGGTTTTTGTAGCCCTCCCCCCCCCCAAAAAAAAACTTATTTCCTCTGGCCAACATTTTTGCGAGTTGAAACGAATGATGGTATTTTCTTTTTATTTCTCCTGTGTTTATCCAGTAATTCATATTTAAACTGTACCTATATTTTGGAAAAAAATGATTCATTATCAGCTGTAGTTCTAAAGAGAATTTCCCATTTGCGCATTTCAAACTGCAATTCACACCCAGAAATAGAAGAATAACACACAAATTGTCGGTAGGTGTACATCAACTGCTAATTGTGGAAAATTAAATAGGGAACATTAAAAAATGTACCCAGAATCACGTTTATTCAGCGGTCCTTAGAGTTAAAGTTCATGATCCGAACATTAAAAGGTGCATGGTTTCATGTTTAGTTTCCTAAATACATACCAAAGGGTAATCAATCACAGAACATACACTTCGGGTTATGAAATATAAGCCCTTAAATTCCAGAGCCAAGGTTATTTACATTTACCTTGTCCGCACATGTCTTTTTAGCCTATACTCCTGCTTAACATTTGTATTTATGCTATTATTTTTAAAACAAAATTTTATATAGAAATTGGATTTGATGTGCATTCATCAATTCAAGTCAATGACCCACATGATCTGTTGTCAGACTTTCCTGCATAAGCATCGGTTCAATTTTTTTCTTAAAAAATTACGGAAAAGAGTCAAATGATAATTTAATCATTGACTTCAAATGCTAAGGCTGCATTGGAACCTTCCTTGCTCATGGACTTCAGGTTGTATGTTTCGAGCCAATCTAGAAAAAAAACATTCTTGGTCTTTTTGGGGCTCCAATTTTTTTGGGTTGGTTACCCCAGTTTTTTTTTTTTTTTTTTTTGTAAATTATATTACTCTCGGTCCAAGGACTTATGGCTGTAAGTTCCAAACTGAGTAGGGAAAAACTTTTTTCGCCCATATCTCGGCCCCCTACCCTCCCACAACAAAATGTGTGCTCCTTAGGACACAGAGAACGATCACTGAAATTTATGACCAAATCACCCACCAAACATCGAACAAGCCTCCCTTCCCCGTTTTAAAAGCTAAGTTTAAACAATTGGCAACTTGCATTATTTACGGTCCTTATCATTTTTTTTTATATAATTTTAGGCGTGTACAGGTATTACAGAATAAGGTAGTCCCTTTGATAGGGGGCTTCGATTAAGAAACTAACAACATAGCTTCATGTTTTAGGAAATCAAAGATGATTAGACGTGGGACAAGTTCGTGACTACCAGACTGCGGTTTTTGCTTACCAGTGTTTGCAAGAAGTGTGTCCATCGGTGTTTTTAGATTTTTTTTTCGACAAAATAGTGATTTCCATGATTATTATGCAAGGAATACTAATAATCTGGTGACGGAGTATAGGAGTGGAAGTCGAACTGGATTTTAAATGAAATATCTGGGCCAGGGGGTATGAAATTCCCTCCCAGATAGTGTTAAGGCGGCAAAATACCAGCATTTGTTTAAAAAAAATATTAAAGAATTTTATGTTAGGGGGGTGAGGAACCATGATTCAGAGATTAAGAGATCCCCGTTAGCCATGATTAAGAGAACCATGATTCAGAGATCCCCCAATATTAACTTTTAGTTATTATATGTCATGGTTTGTTCTTTACAAAGTTTCAGATATCTGTGGAACCATGATACTGATTGAACTTATAAAACCTCATTTATAAGGAAAGATACCAACCCTCTATGTAATTTCTTGTTATTTACGCCAGTAGATTTTCCTTATCGTTCAAACCAAGGGATGGTAAGTATCCTATATAGAGGTTTCGGCCAAGGCAGTTCATATACAAAAGAAATAAACAATTCAAAAGTACCTGATGGCCCCGGCAATCCAGGTTTTCCATCTGATCATCGACGTCGTTCTGGTCCTTGAACTCCTGGCAGACCTGGAAAACCTTGTTCGCCTTTTGGTCCTGGTAGATCATCAAAACCATTCTCTCCATTGTCTCCCTTCGGTCCAGGAAGTCCTAAAATAATATCTCAAGGTGACAAAAATAGATAAGAAAAAGTCAAAATACTATCACTCAATAACCAAAGGAGTTATATCAAAGCTTCTGACACTAAAAGCTTATCTTATTAAAATGGCAGACAGAGTGTATGCCTGACACCACCTTCTTTGGAGGTGATGCTGGTGGGGCTCTGTGTCCTTATAGACTTTAGTAGAGGGAGAGACTTTGATACCGGATATTATTTCTTCAGATGACATTTCTTTCGCCATGGAATCGAAAAGATGTAAGGAATCCATACATGTCTGACGATTCTCATTTTTTCTCATCAATGATAAATCCTTTTATTATTGAAATAAATCAATCATTTATCACAGAAAGCAGGATTTCAGATGTTCTTTTAAATGTCGTTAAACGCAAAACATAGTAATAAATAAGAGGAAAAAACTTACCACCGTCCACCCCTGTTTAACCTATCACAAATTGCCCAATGTTTTTTACAAGTTGCCCAAAAAAACAAGTTTTTTTAAACTGAAAGTAAAGAGCGACATAAAATTTAAAACGAATAGAAACTATTCCGTATATGAAATATACGTATTCCGTATTTTTTTCTTCTGAGGAGTTGATGTCCCCTGAGTGTTTATTTCAAGGTGTATGGTTGTTTTCTTTGTGCTTTGACTCCCAGGCCTCAGGTATGTTCTCTTTTTAATATTGTATGTTATTTGGCTATTGTTCTCTTTTTCTTTGGTTGTTGCGGATAGTCTGTATTTTTTTTATCCCCCTTGTATCCCTTGGAGCCCCTTTTGGAACCTGTCGAGTGGAATAAAGATATTATATTTCCATTTTGTATTTTTTGGTGAATAAAAACCCTGAAAGGGGATGTCCCCTCCTCTACGCTTCGCTCTTTATGCTAAAGTTTTTTTTTATTGTTTTAAAAATAGAGTGGTGAGAAACAGTCAAACTTTACCGTAAAGAACGAAGCGTTGAGGAGGGCACATCCCCTTTCATATACGGAATAATTTCTGTGTTTTAATGTCGCTTCTTAATTTCAGTTAAAAAAATTTGTTTTTTTTATTTCATTTCTGAACGTTTTTAAATTAATACAGGTTTTGATTTTGGCTCACCGTATATGAATAATTAAAAGGAAATATGCATATTAATTTTACTCTTTTTTTTGGCTAAATGGCTTTCTTGAAAGTTGCTTAATTTTATTTACGAACATTTTTATTAGTAATAAATATAAGTAACTTGCGAATTAACTTACGTAACAAACTTCTATATTCGTATATTTTTATTACTTATATTAGGGGGGCTCACCCCCCTAGTCAACACCTCGCACTTTAAGCTAAAGTTAGAACTTTTTACCAATATTTAAGAATGACCCCTTAATAAAAAACACCGTTAATTAGAATAAATAGCTCTTATGAAAATACTAAAAAATACTTTGGCGTAAAGAGCGAGGTATTGACTATGGGGTGAACCCGATCATACACGTAATAGTTTCTGTTCGTTTTAAGTTTTTATGTTGAAAAGCTTTCACTTGAAAACTTGTTTGTTTTTTTATTTAATTTCTGATCATTTTTGTAAATAATGCTGAGAAATCTGGCGCCCTCGTCATAGCAATTTCCTTCCTCCTGATTAAAACTCCCTCCTTGGAAAGATCCTCCCACGTACCCCCCCCCTCAACTACCAGAAAAAAATCCCCCCTGAAGACGTCTGTATACTTCCCAATAACCAATACTGTATGTAAAGACTTGGCAAAGCTTATAACGTGCAGCCCAGCTCCCGGGGACTGTGGGGGATTAAGTCATCCTCAAAAACATAGTTATTATATTGTCCGACCATGCTGAATAAAATGGCTATCTCAAAATTTTGATCGGGTGACTTTAGGAAACAATGAGCGTGGGAGGGGGCCTAGTTGCCTTCCATTGTTTTTGTCACATAAAAAGGGCACTAGAACTTTTAATTTCCGTTTGAATGAGCCCTCCTGTGATATTCTAGGACCACTGGGGCGATACGATCACCCCTGGAAAAAAAGAACAAGAAAAAAAAAAAACAACAACTAAACATACATCCGTGATCTTTCTTCTGGCAAAAAATAAAAAATTGCACATTTTTGCAGATAGGAGCTTGAAATCTCTTCAGTAGGGTTCTCTGATACGCTGAAACTGATGGTGTGATTTATTAAGGTTCTATGGATTTTAGGGTGTGTTTTCCCCTTTTTCCAAAAACAAGGCAAACTTGACGAAACTTATATATTTGAAATCAGCATAAAAATCTGATTCTTTTGATGTATCTATTGGTATCAAAATTCCTTTTTTAGATTTTCGGTTACTACTGAGCTGGATCGCTCCTTACTTACATTTTGTTCCCACGAACTGTTTGAAACAGCTTTCCTGAGTTCAGCTGTATGTCCATTGTATATATCCGGTGTTATATAAGGTTTCTCAAAAATCAACCGCATTTTGGAATTAATAAATAAATAAATATCACCAAAAGGCGGTATATGATCGTGGAAAAACATTTTGCAACAATGGAAGACCTTTGGTGTCCAAAATTGTGAAGCTTATTCTAATCGATTATTCTCTGACAATGAATAAACTATCCCCAGTCCAAACAACTATTGAAATATTGTTTTTGTTCTATGTACAAAATGTTGAAGGTACAATACTTAATTTTCAAATATCAACATTAGCAATATGTACCTCATAATTTACCCATAATTTTAAAATGAACCATTAAACATAAATAGGATTTGGAAGTGAAAAAAACTGACGTAGCACAACGTGAATAACGTCAGTAATGAAGAAAGCATAGACATTCTTCTCACACCTTCAGAAAGCAATAAAGTTAATGTAGTAACACTGAGTTTAATTTATTAAATTGCTTAAGACATTAAATCCCACTAAGTGTGAAGAGATGGTACAGTCAATCTAGCGTCAAATAGGACTCGACCGCAAACAAATTGCAACAGAAATGTTTTTTACACCATCTTGTAGAGAAAAAAAAAACATTAAAACATGTCACAATTTTATAAACCCAGCGGGTTTCAAAATGAGTGTTTTTTAGCGTTTTCCGTTTTTTTTTCTTTTGCTGCTTTTAGCGGAAACTTTCCGTAATCCTAGAGCTTAGCATTTACTTCATAGGAGACATGTTTCTGAACTAGTTTTGTGTGCTGAATTCGAATATCACATCAGATTCAAGTTATGTCCCACCGTTAGTGTTTCACATTCATCACCAAACAAGAAATTCGTATTTCGTGGCCATATTTCCCTTTTTTCGTCCTTTGGGGCGAATGAAGTCAGGAATAACATCGCCCTATCGACTGAACACTATATTTTTGGAAAGTTTGTATTTGGAAATTTCCACTTGAAGAAAATCTATTTATGTGTAAATCTATTTATGCTGATTAGACATTCTTTTTTTCGCAATTGCTTAGTGTCGGTTTCTTGTAATAAAGTCGTTTCATAAGCTTAACTTTGCAAATTCCGAAGAGGGGGGGGGGGGGAGTGTAAACGGCCCCCCCCTTTTATAATTTAAGGCCCCCCCTAAATGGATCTTAAGGGGTCATCCTTCAAGGGTGATTTTCATATTCGAAGCAATGTTATGCAAGAACTAAGCTTCAGCGTAAAACCCAGGTACAGTTGGGACGAGAGCTCCGTTCATATTTATATTACGCCGAATAAGATATTAAAAAAAGAACAGAAATTAAACAAAAAAGGTTTCTCAAATGAAAGAAAGGAGTGACATTAAAACACAAAATGGACAGACATTATCTTGTATATGAGGAGGGCTACCACCCCTACACCCCCGCTCTTTATGCTAAAAATCAAACTTTATTCCATCAATACTTAAAGAACGAAGGCTGTACTAGAGGGGTGACATGACAAAAAGTCATTTTGTCCCACAATGCCTGGAGAATGGAAGAGTTTATTTGTTTGAAACAATAAATTTGTTTTGCTTATATTTGTTGTTTTTTATATAAATTTGTTTATATAATTGGCTTTATGTAATTTGTTATGTTTATATAAATGTGTTTACAATAAATTTGTAAAGAAACAGTTTTGTTTAGTTAAAGTGTTTTGCCAGATAATCAACAAATACAACACCTACAATTACTGACTGGCTACATTTTTTTGCACTCTAAAATTCTTTCAGTTAAAGACTAGTTAAGCCTTAATGTAAAGGGAGGGGATTGAGGGGGTAGTAGCTCCCTTGCACAATAAGAATTGGTTTTGAGCTTTAATGCCGCTCCCTACTTTTATTTGAGAGCTTATTGTTGCTGTTTAATATTTAATAAACTTTGAACAATACTGGGATTTTTAAAATTCTTTATAAAATCGTTAACTTTACCTGAATTGACTAGTTCACCAGTGGCAGCTGAAAGGTCTTCTTCGATTGCATTTTCAGTAACATCTTCGCTCGCCTCTTCATTTAATATTTGGAGGCCGCCGTGGATAGACTGCTCCTCTAATGTTATCTTCGAAAAGAGACACAATTGTTAAAATTGTTAACTGTTACAAATTTTTAAACATTTTTATCGTCTAGTTTCCAGTAATCTCCCATGTTATTTATCTTGTTTCACTAATTGAAAGGTATCTTACAAGCATCAACTATGGTAAAGACAGAATTAAGTAACTAAGAACGCTAAACTAGCTATTTCCTTATTCAATCGTAATTTTTTTCAAAGCAGTCAGTCATCTTGTGTAATATTGCATGCGTCATAGATACTAAAAACGATACGACCATTCCTATTGCATAAAAGACGGGGTTCACTCATATTGTTTCCAAAATTAATTCTCTAAAAAAAATTTCTATAACTTTGAAAATATCTATAAACTTTTTCGGGAAAGAAAATTTCAGGGTGCTAATTTTCCAAAAAAGAATTATCTTCATAACATCAGAAAAGTGTGTTTAGAAACAAGTTCACAACAAAATGACACGTCCTAAAGAAAGCAACAAAAGTTAATTTGAGAAACTGCGACCGGTCTCTACGTTTTTGTTAGTTCTAATCCTTATTTGAGTAGTATGCGCTCTTTTCTGCTTTTAATAACGCTCTTTATTTTCCTTGACAATTTAGTTTTTTTAATTAGCCTACTTAAAGTGGATTTTAAATTCTTAACTATATTGAAATTTTTATTTTGATTTTTAATTTAATAATTAATTTTATTGAATTTTATTTCTCAATATAAAAGATTGTTAATAGGGGATGTCCTAAATATTTCTTAGTTATTATGGGACATTAACATTAATTTTTGAGAAATAAATTTAAAAACAATAAGCTTATATTAACAGGATTCGTAATCTGAAAATAAGACATTTATTATTAGGAATGAATAAAGTTCTATGTTGATCAGAGACTGTGACGTTAAAATCTAAGAAAGAATAAAAAACCGAATTAGTCAATTAAGATTCTAAGCAGCTCATATATGTATAATTTTCTTCATAATGAATATGTTTACTTATATACATCTAATAAATTAAAGGTTAATCAGACGACATGTTTATCAGATTCGGAGGCGTTACTGTCATGCATTACAACATATCTATGGTTTATCAGTGGTTGATCTATACTCCTATGGGCGGAAAGCGAAGCCTCTCTGTTTCTCAGGGCAATACAAGTTATTTGAACAGCTCACAGTCTCCAAAACTCAGATTTATACCCTTTATTAAGTCTTAAAGGCTAAAAAGAAGTAGAGCACGACCTCAAATATTATTCAACTTCAACAAGTCAGTACTTTCCTGCAAGTGACTAGCACTCATTCCTTCTATTAACTGGATGCCATGACATAAAGTTTCTGTGGACAAGTCAACAAGACGATGGTTAAGCATGACGTCATGAAAAAAAAAAAGTAAAAATTTTTCATTTATAATTGTAAAAATAATGATTCTTTCAAAAGCTCAATTTCCTAAAAATTGAAAAAAGAATATGTAAAATAAACATAATAATAACAAAATTAAAAAAAATAACTAGATAAGAGAAATGCCTTAGTTACTGCTTTACAACATTTGCGCACTAATTATTTCTACAAAATCCCGAAAAAAAAAAATCGAACTTGTAATAGACAGAACAAAAAAAATAGCCTGTAGAATACAGCTAAGACTATGCAAGGCTTCATCTATTGGTTTATTAGGCAGCTGAACATTGATAGAACAATCCATGTTTTCCCACGACAGATCTTAGGACTAAGGATGACGGGTCGTCCCAAGAGCCCCTACCTCACACACATCACCTAGACCACTGCACTTTTAACATACATCTGCAGTCCGAGAGGGAAGATATGCGGTGACAACAGGACGCGAGAAGACTGCATACTCCTAGCTCAATAACCTAGTTGTCTCTTAAGACACAGGAGGATCTGCAACCCAAGTGAGGATTGTTTTGTGAGTTTTATGTAGAACTGATTAATGATATACTAAGAATTAAACATACCATTCGATTTGCCGCTTAGATGATACTATGATTACTCGGTTACTCTAAATAGTATAGGCATTTCCATCGAAAATCTGTTCGATAAAGTTATCAAAATCCTTTGTACTTTCCTGTATTCTCTTTGGGTCAATTGTCATTTATGTGATGTCTGACATAAAGTTTAATTTGGGTTTGTTTTGTTTTGGATACGCTTGCAAGACTGACAATACTTTTCTGTGTGTTTCGTCCTTTCATTTTAGAAGTTAAATGTAAAAAAAATTAAAAATTAGTTTAAACAAAATAAAATTTAAAGAAAAATAAATGTAAAAATCAAAAAACAAAGAGTGTGCCACCTCCAGGTTCTCACTCCCGAGGTAAGAAGAGAATTTTCCCCTTTGGGGGGCACAAGCACCAATGGTAGAAAAAACAAAAACAACCCAGGTTTGCCCCCCTCCCCCCCTGTCGGTCGAATGGTTTGTAATCAAGTGTTCTTTTTTGTTTTTTTTCCTTTAAATTTATTTTTAAAAAAAGAATGAATTTATTACAATATTATTATTAATATGTAAATCGAAATTTCTGATTTTTTAAACACATGTATCAAACTATGATTGCAATCATAAGAAAAGGTAATCAGTCGAAATATTCAGAATTTCACATAAGCTAGAAATAACAGGGAATCTCTTAGATTACAATCACAAAGCATGAAATTGTTTAATGGTTTCATAAGCTCTCCCATTAATGACGTAGTTGTTCAAGTAAACAACTTCCATTGAGTGCCCATCCAAAGGCTCAAAAAGCTTCAATTATCATTCAATTATTGCTTATTCAAACTCGAAAAGCGAAATTAATAAATCTCAATTTTCCACGAGAAAATGTTTTCAAATTCTGACCAAATAATTTTGTTTCAGCTACTGGCGGCAGCAAGAAATCTTAGTACAGTTCAAGATTTTATTAGTATTATTAAAACTTTGTTTTGAAAACCTAACAGTGAGAAAAAAGCAGAATCATACCAAAATTTAGGCATAAAAATCTGTTTTGTCAGGTTGTGACCAAAGAAGACCGTACAATCTTTCAAGTCTTGGGAAATAAGGAATGAAAAGAGACGGAAGCTCACAAATAACTGAACAGAGTTAAATTTAGTCCCTTGTTTCAGTCCTGATTGTCTCATTTACCTAATTCAACTACTTTCCATGATAATAAAAAGCCTACAATTTACAATTTTAATATTGGCCTATCTATGTAGGCAAAGTTAATTTGTCTTTTACTGATGTACAAAAAATCAAGCAAGCAAATTTTCATAAATTTTTGTTGCTCTTCAGCGATGCAGGATTCAATCGCAAGCACAATGTGTGTATGAACCATTGCAAAGGATCGTGCACGTAATATGCCATCGATTTGAAACATTCAATCAAATATAGACACTTCGTTGAAGGAAAGGATTAACCTATATACTAGAAGAAGCTATTGTGCATAATAAAAGAAAACAGACACGTAAAAGGCTTATCACAATTATAAGTTTTTGACTATTTCTACATTGTTAAATAATTGTGTAATTTGTTTTTCAAAAAGAAATATAATAAATAAAATTAATTTTCTATTTTTTAGATATTAACTACCGCAATACGACGACGTAGATGGTTTACATAGCCTTTTATGATGAATTATTTTGCCAACCTTGCTAAAATGGATAATAAGTTAGCTTCAGCGGGTCCCAAATACTTTTAAACTGTAGAAAATAGTCTGCGTAGCTTATTGGTAAACTCACTGCTGCACGTTGTCGACATATTTGATATAAATAAATGTACAGTTATTGAACTTATAGAATAATTCCTAGAGACACTCCTGCGGATAAAAACTGAGCTCCATCCTCACCAAAATTTTAAAAGCTGACAAATTAGTTTGAAGATTTGTTGACAGATGTGACTACATATTCTGATATAGCTACACTAAATAAGGATGTAACAGAAATATCGTTACTTACTGGTATTAGCGGATGTAAGCAGACGCTTCCAGCAGCAGCAAGGCACGGGCACCTACTTGCACTTCCTGCATCTCTGATATTCCTATCAGAGCCATTATGTCGATTTATTTTGACGTCTGCTCGACTGGCTGGTCCAATCATTGATTCTGTATAATGTTCTGAAATTCAGGGAAGGAGCTTGATTAGAAATAGAACAATGAAGATTGACTGTCCAAAAAGTAAAAATTAATTACTAGTAGTATTTTTCAAAACGAAACATCTGTCTCTACAGGCTGTGACATAGTGATTCTAGAACGTCCAGCCTAACATTAAATATTAATATTATTCTGTCGGTTAGACTCGGGGTATGTTCTTTATATCTGAAAAATCTCAATCGATCTTTACCATAATTTGGATGCCTGTTATGTTACTAAATCTAACTATGTGTTGATTATCTAAAAAATAAATCCAAACTAGCCTTAAAACGGGCAAGTCAAGCCCGTTTAAAATTATGAGCCGCGATTCAAACACGTAATCGGCGCCAAGTTTAAAAACCAAGAACATGAGCAAAAATCAGCAGAGATTGAGCGGAAACAGATTTCAGCGTGAAGCTCAAGATAGTGTACCTTTCATGATTGCTGAGGCGAAAGACAAACACTTTCATGGATAGCTTTGTTCTGTTGAGGAAAAAACAGTTGTTGGATGATTAAGATTATGTAAGAATATAACCCTAACATATTGTTACCAAAGATGAACTGAGAGGTATATCACTGATATTCGAAAATATCACTTTTATCACTTATTTTTTATTTAGTAAAGCAAAAACATTAAATTAGATTACTTTCTTCATACGTCATGATGAGGATCTTCCAGACTTTATTGTGTTTGTGTACCATAGGCTGATGGCAAATACTAAAAGATAAGCATAAACACTAGTGGTTATAACCCAGTTTTAATAAACATGTAATTTATTATTTTTAATCCTAAAATAATGTAAAGCAAATAGTTAGAATACCAACGCCTCGGGGAAATACCTCTCTTGATGTTATTTTAACTAATATGTATAATTTTCGAACCATCCCTCAGCTCTCCCTCCATTAGGTAGGAGTTATCATCTTTCGATTCTTTTATCAACCTCCTCAAATTCCAATCATTTTTTCTCAATAACTTATGGAAGTTATCACCATCTTAAAAATTCTTGTCCTCTTTCTGTTGGCATGTGACTTAATACTGACTATTGGTCAGATGCTAAGAGTTTAAAAAATTTGGATGAGAAAAAGGCTTTGTTCCACAAAAAACTAATTGACAAATATCAAATTTGCTTCCCGAAAAAAAAAATTAAAAATTGCTCCAGTGATAAACCCTTTATTAACCAAACTATAAAAACACTAATTAGAACCAAATTGAAGCTTTTCAAAAATGGTAAACCAGATGAAGCCAATAAACTAAGAAAATCAATTAAAAGAGAAATTCGCAAATTGGCACGATCGTACTACAAAAATAAGGTCGTATCCCTCCTGAAATTTCTGTTTCCTCATTTAAACTACTTGGCGTCACAATTTCTTCAAATTTAAAGTGGGATATCCACGTTAAAGACATCATCCATAGAGATAATGCGTCTATCGCCCTCCTTAAGCTCCTAAATAAATTCAGCATCCCCCCTTCCCACTCCTTAAGAATTTACACGTCTTTTGTCCGCCCGCATCTAGAATAGGCTTGTCCAGTTTGGCACCCTGGTATCTCTCGCGAAGAATCGGAAAAAAAAACGAATCAATTCAAAAAAGGGCCTTGCGAATAATTTTCAAAGAAGGAAAGGTGCCATACTCTCTGCTCCTAAAAAAAGCTAGTCTGAAAACCCTGGAGCAAAGGAGGGTTTTGTTGTGCCTCCATTTTGCAAAAAATGCCATAACAAACCATCAGACGGCAAGTATTTTCCCCAAACGTAACTCCCCATACAGATTACGGCTGCCTCAAGCTGTTTCAGAGCCCCTCCCTGCGTTCCCCTCCAGTCACCGCAGTCTGTCCAGAGATGAACAACCGGTTAGCCCATTCATTACAGAAAAAATGAATAAAATTTCTCAAGAGTTTCTTTTTTTCCCCTCTTTTTTGTTTATTTTTTAAGGGTACTACCGAGTGTAGAGCAGTAAGGTGCTTGCCCCCCCTCCCACGGTCTTGTAACTTGTTGAGTTTTTTTAACTCTTTTAGTGTTTTACTGTATTATAAATTTTTAATTTTTAATAGTTTCCATTGTAGAATAAATTAATTGAGGTATTACTATAATCTTAGATTGAACATGTTCTACCAATTTTTAATACATGGATGTCTCGATTTAAGCTCAGTTTGACAATTGTTTATCTTTTTAATTTTAATTGCCTTTTGAAAGTTTAATTATCGAATTTTATATTATTGTTAATTTTTATTTTATCTAGTTAGGTGTTGTTTTGTTCATTTTTGTGTAACCATTTATATTGTCGACTCCAAAGTCCGAATTCGGTCCTTTATGGGCTTGTGATAGCGATTTTTTAAAATAAATATCTTATCTTACCTTCAGTGATGAAGGTTATAAGATTATTGAAGACGGCAAATTAGGAAAATTTGTCAGTTTTGTGCACATATTTGACAAGGAAGGAGAGGAGGAGAGGGACGTAGATTATAGGGGGAGTTGTTTTGCAGTGTAGATCCCCTGTTTGAGTGTACTCTAGCAAATCCACTAATGAAATATTCGTGCAGCTATTCAGTTTCCTTTCTCGTTCAAACCCTGCTATTTCGTTTTTTGGAGATATATTTCACTTGTGTAAAATTGCTTGCTGTGAAAGAAGCCGTTATTCTCTAATGAAGTTTAGATATTCCAGTCCGGTTATTTGAAAAATTGTTGAACATCATTACGCGGTGCTAATAATTCACAATAGTAAGTAATTGCGTACCATAATTTTTGCATGTGGCAATTGTTGAACTTGCAAAGATTGACTTGCAGAATAAATAAAAAGTTATAAGGAGGTTGTTGAAAGTGCTGAAGGACGTCCGTCATTCATTCTTCAAGAATTGCATTTGCTAAAGAAAATAGGTTATACAGAGAATCTGTCTATAAAACTAAAGAGAGTATTATTACTATAGAAACTGAATTAAACTTTACTTGCAACTCTACTTTTGAGGTCGATATCACCCTTTAAGAGTATGAGGAGGTCCAGAATAAAGATAAACAAACATAAGAAGAGGTAAACAAAAAGGCTAACAAAATACAACATGAAATAATTTGCAAATTATCTATTACTAAATGAAAAAAAAGCTATAACACTAAAATTATACACATACAATTTAAACAAAATATTAGAAGAGAAAATAAAGGATGAAATACGAGAACTTAAAGAGGCTTAAATAAAAGCCTGAGAAAAAAACGATGGAGACTATAGAAAAGAAAGAGATACAGACACCCCCCACGATAAAATAAATATTAAAACAAATTACAATAAAGCAGTACAGTCAAAGATAATGGTCACTGGAGTTAAATTCAGATTTAATGATAATTTATTTTGTGTTATTTGTTAATTTGAGAAAAGCATTGATTAAAAGAGAAATGAACAAGAGACCAAAGTAAGAGATTCAGCCTTAAGTTGAGAACAGTTAAAAATTAGATGGGCTGTGCCTAGCTAACATAAATAAAATGAGTTTTAGTGGGAACAAAGAGGTCCAAGATTAATGGGGAATAAATCAATATCATCACAAAATAGAGTTGAATCATCTCCCAACCTACACGAGGTTGGGAGATGATGATTGTTGGGTTAGAAAAACTCGGAAAGGAATCGGAGATTACTCCTATCAACTCTAAGAGAGATTTGGTCTCTTCTGCAGGGGAGGAGCCCTTTGGGGAACAATGAATGATGGACGATTTTTTTAGTGGACAACTGGTTGACCAGTTGTGACCCTGTTACCGAGATTTTGCCTCTCTGATGTGGAGTCCTTGGGGGATACTTTCTCCCAGTCACTTCATATTTCACCCAAACCCTTGTCCAGTAGCCCTATTCATAGTTTTTACTCTTCATGGGAATTGACAATTATTTCTGGCAAGCCTTATTAGGTATCCAAATTTCATCTTCAGTTGGTATCACGTCTATTCTTCATCTGATTATCCTACGGGAGGGACCCCAGAATGAACTGATTAATGATTTGCTCAAACTGTTAACTGATTTCCCTATACCCCTCTCGGTTAGACTGGCCAGTGTATTTTGGGCCTGGGAGTATTTGAAATTATGCCAAGGGCCAAATTACATTTTAAGTAAGATGTGGTGTTGTGTCCACTGATGGAAATTATGAGGCTAGTCCAGCCAATTTTTCATGATGGCTGACATCATTGAATGTCCCAGAAACTGATTCTCTGCTCCTCTCAAATGTAAATTCGTGAGAGTGAGAAAAGTTGTATCTTTGATTGTGCTGAGCACAATTATTTTCTGTGAATCTTGGGGACTTCAATTTTGAAAACCTTATGCAGATGACAATAGATACCATGGTGGTTCTCCAGTAGAAACGAGTGAATAACAACAGATCCAGAGCCAAGTGGTGGAAGCACATGCACTGGTGGAAGAAAGAAGACAAATGGATTTTGTAAAGTTGAAGTTCAGTGTTATGTTTGTAAGGGTGGACCAGCATGGCACATGGGTGGTCATTCATCTTATGGGGGGAGGTGTTGTGGTTCCACCCCTTGTTTATTTTCTTTTCAGATAAATGACCTATTTTCTTTTCTGTAATTATAGTTGCCATTAAGATATTTTTCAATTGTAAGTTAAACTTGTTGTCAAGGCAACCATTTTGCAAGGGACCTATAAATTGATGATTTTTTATAATTTGGTATGAGTCATCACATGGGCTTGCGAAAATTCAAGTCATTGATTCTGAAAATTTGTGTAGGGCAAATTCAATTGAGGGACTTGATACATTTGATTGGCCTGCATCACACTGAGCCACACCCCAATTGCCAAGATTCTTTTAGTGTTCAAATATTATTTTTTAGTCTGTATTGAGACTTAACTTTGAAACCCCATGTGGGGTTTATATATGTGTTTTTGTGTACCCTTTTGGAAGATTACAAGTAAGATATTTTCTACAACTGTGGAGACTATTTTTCTAGGATCCCAGACAGTGTAGGAAAGAGTTGCAAAACATACCGTCATTTATTATATCGACAGGAGGATCTGTTTACCTTCCGAGGAGATAGCTAGAGATTTTAGTCATGACTCAGGTTGGGTGCACCATTGGCCAAGAGTTTGGCCGTTTGACAATTTGATCACGTGACCATACCCTGGAGCAGGGAATACTTTAAATAGGGTATTAACATATTCTATATTTATAGAACAGTAGTTGAAGGAGCAGGCATTCCATTACAATATTAGGTGCCAGCAATACATCCCCTCCAGTAAGTGGTGTAGCACCATTTTTGTGCTAAGAAGTGTTAGCAGTCCTACCATACCACTAGAACAATAAGCAACTTGCATAGTTTACAGCCCCTGCCCAGGGGATGGTTTCAACCCAGGAAGCATATTTATTTGGCGTTTGGACTATTTTGAACAAAATTGCTACCTAAAAATTTTGACCAGATGTATTTGGAGAAAAGGCAGTGTGGTGGTGGGGGGGGAGTTGTTGCCCTTTAAACACTTTTGACTCTTAAAAAAAGAACTATAACCTTCAGTTACAAATTCGATAAGCCCCATCTAAAGTTAATATGACCACACCTTCCACAAAAACCTTATAAGTTAACAATGGACAATATGCATATGTTACAACCCTTGCCACAGGGGCTCTGGGGAGTTTATCAACCACTTAGTTATAGTTGTTTAGCTTTGGAACTATTTTGAACAAAATAGCTATTTCAATCAGACACATTTGGAGAAAAAAAGGCTGTAAGAGGGAGGGGCTGGTTACCCTCCAATCACTTTTAACACTCAAAAATGATACTAGAACATTTGATTTCCTATCAAATAAGATTCTCTCTAAGATTTATACATCTGCTTCTTCCATAAAAACCTTACATGTTAACAATAAGCAAGTAGCATAATTTATAGCCTGTTCCCCAAGAGCTGGTGGGTTATCTAAACCATAACATTTGTTATTTTAAATTTTTATTATTTTTAAAAAATTTGATATATTAAATTTTTTATTTAATGTTTTGGTGGAAGAAAGGGTGGGGGGAGGCGGGGCGGGGTGTCTTTGATCCCACCTGCCTCTTAAGAAGAGAACTAAAAATTTATATTTAAAAGGTTCTTTCTATTTTATAGGATAGATAATTATGAGTTAAGTGCTACTAAGATTAATTGTGGCATACCACAAGGTTCAGCACTTGGGCTACACTTATTTATTATTCATATCAATGATATACAGTTTACATTGCATGGACCACCAAGCCAAGTAGCTTTTGCTTGTTCTATGCTAATAAGTTACCTGTTGAGAAAGAAAAGTCTGAAGATAACCTGGTGCAAAGTTTTGCTGATGATACAGCAAATGGAATAGGTGATGATGATTTTTTTTTACTTTACAATAAAATTCAATTAGCTATTGAAATGTTTATGATTGGATGGATGTCAAAAAGCGAATGATAAACGTGCCTAAATCGCAAATTTTTTTGCTTTAATTTTTTTGTTTTGCAAACAGGATTTTTTTGCAAAACAAATTTGATTTTTTTGTGAAGAGGAAAGTCTCATCCTGATGTTGGGGGGCTATTAACATCAATAGGTGTGATTATCAGACCTAAGACAGGTTTCGATAAATACTTGGGACTATTTCTTGATGAAAATCTGTCTTTTAAACATCATGTGAATGCTGTATATTTGAAAGTTTCAAGGAATTCTGATATGATTAAAAAACTTAAACATTTTCCCCCCAATAAAACTTTATGCCTGCTTTATTTTTCTCTGATCCAATTCCATCTCAAATATTGTTCAATAGTTTGGATGTCGAAATTTAAAATTCCTATTCAAATATTAAAAAAATTAATGATAAAGCTCTTTTACTTATACAAGATGGGGATTTACAGTCAACAGACAATTTACATAACATTGCTTGCTCTATTTTTGTGCACTGATTTCATCATGGCCTTTCACCTGAGTGGTTATCTAATTTGTTTCAAAATATATCAAATCTCCATAATGTAATTATTAGAACTAAAAATCAACTTAACATTCCTCCTACACCTTGTATAAAATCCAATTTTCCTATTGTTATAGTCTGCTCTAGGGTGTGGAATGTGTTGCCTAAAGATTTAAAAAGAGAAGATGTCAGTGGGATCATTTAAATTTGTGATAAAAAAGTATTTTGGGTCATTGGGTTGATTGTTTTTTTTTCTTGGGGCAGGGAGGGGGAATGGGAAAGGTTTTGCCGGGTAGTTAAAGATTGGTTAAAGGGAATTATGTTGTTTTTGGTTCATTTCCTTTTATTGATTTGGATGATTTTGATAGATGGGTCTCATTTTTGGTAGTGGAGTGGACTGATTTGAATGCTCACATAAACTGCAGCAATTTATGTTACCTGAACAGGCATGGCCTACAGGAAAAGTGTTTAGTATTTTAAAGCGTTTACTTAAAGGTTGTATCTTTTTTGTCTGAATTTTTTATATGCTTATTGAATCAATTATTAATAAAACTGAACTGAAAATTGAAAAGCTAATGAGACATATCTGAAGTTTATACAACCCCCCTTCCATGAAAACATTATATGTTAATAAGGGTTAGCTTGGATTCAGCAAAGTTTTGAATTGTAAAATTCAGTGTTATTTTTTGTTGATGTTATTCAAAAACACACCCTTAAATTGAAATGGGAGGAAAATGGTTTATATTTCAGTTGCCAAAATGTGGATAGAATTTGTATAAAAAAAAGTATTTTTGGATTGTATTACTCTTGTGTGGTTACAATAATGAAATATGTTTGGTACCCCTTTAATGGCTCGAGATTTTTTTTTTTTTTTAGCCCAGAAGCAATTATTGAATTATGAAAGAGCATAAAAAAAGGCATCAAATGACCCACTGCAAATTTACTATACATTTCTTAAATTCAGAAAAAACCAAGGATATGAGTTTTTCTACTTAAATAGCAGGAATTGCATTTTAGAACTAAAACCAGAGAAAAATAAACTAATAATTGAAAAATAAGATAAATGTTCTTTTGTCAAAGTTTCAATAGCCTACGTATAGGCTATTGACCTGTCAAGTAGGCGAATTTAAGACTTAGAAATCAGAAGATGGTTAACACAGAAACTTGACAATCCTTCCTTGGGTATTGCCTCCTTCTCTTATTGTAAATGTCTAAAACCTACTGCATCATTAGCACTTTACTGAAAACCAATTTTATTACAAATATTTTCTTTTGTACTTAATATTAAAAATAAACATTAAATTATAGTAAAATTTTGAACTGATGAGCTTTCAGCAATATAATGTCAACATAAATCAAATATTCAGTTTAATTTATTAGTTCTTTCTAAAGTTGGGCTCTTTCATAATTCATATACAATACCTTCAGGACCTTTATAAGGGTTCAAGATATCAAATATTCAATTTGATGTTGTTTATACTTTCCAAGACTGTTCAAGATGCATATAGTTTTATGTAAAAAAACCAATGATGCAGTATGTTTTAGACTTTCACAATGAGAGAAGTAGGCAATACCTAAACTTTTGTTTTGATACCTTCAAGGGCTCAGTTTTATTAATAATAGATTCAATAAGCATATAAAAAATTAAGACAAAAAATATAGAATCTTAAAGTAAACACTTTAATATACACAACGTACGCATGACTTACTCATAAAGTGAATATACCACTTGATGCCTTTTTTTTATGCTGATTAACAATATAATAATCATTTCTTTTGTAAAATAATTTCAGCCCCCCCCCCCCCTATATATGCCAATTAAGAGTATATAGTTAGACATTAGGAGGGGGGTGGGTAAAGTTTAAACTTACCTCTCATTTACATCAGAAACAAAATTTGCCCACCCCCCTAATGTAGAAATATATACCCTGAATTAGCATATATAGGGGGGGGGGCTGAAATTCCCTTCCAATAGAAATGATTATTATATTTGTAATCAGCATAAAAAAAGGCATCAAGTGGATTCACTTTATGCGTAAGTCAATAATATGATTTGGTAGATATTTACCAAGTGAGGTTTGGGCATAGCACTGACAAAAAAAGAGCATGACATACATCCAAATTTGTGATGATACAAGTAATCTTCAAGAAGAACAAGGGGAAACAACCTGGAGCTACCTTTAAAAATAAGCTAGACTAAAAAATTAAGATATCCAGTAAAATTCAAAGGGGTTAGGTTAAGAAAATGAAACTTTCAGGGATGAGTCTACAATCTAAAGTATGTCCTGGGAAGGTATTTTGAAGTAACTACCTCCACTCCTTCTCCCTTTAGAGTGTCCTGACCTTTGATGACCTTTAAAAATCTGTGAGTTATAGAAGTGAAACCTTGCAAAATAGATCTTCTGCTTAAATGAAGCATAACAAATTGTTTTCAGCTTCACAATTTTGCTCAATCCCAATTTATAAGGTTTTAAAGATATTCAAATACTTTTCTTAAATTTTGGAATTAAAACATTGATAGGCTATGGCGTAAAATTCTGCTCAAATAACTAAAATTGCATTTTCAGAGCTAGAGCCAGAGAGAAAGAAACTCATAACTGAAAATTAAGGTAAAATGTTGTTTTGTCAAAATTTCAATGGGTATAGACCCTCTAGAGGGAGAAGGAGTGGAGGTAGGTACTCCAAAATACCTTTCCAGGACATTCTTTGGCCTGTAGACCCATACCTGAAAGTTTCATTTTCTTAACCTTAACCCATTCCAAGATAGCCTAGCCAAAAGTAGATAAAGTAGAATTTTACCAGATATCCTTAATAAGTGTTGGGTGCAAAGTATTGATCTGGGTAAATTTTTACCAAATCATATTACTGACACATACCACTTGATGCCCTTTTCCGGATTCGGAGAGGTCAGTTCATTTCAAATTATAGGCTCTGTCCTATTTTTATAGGATTTGAAGGGCCCAAATATACGCCTAATATAGGATTCGGAAGTCCTCGGGATCTGATCTGTAGATGGCGTTGGATGCCTGGTCACATAAATTCGTCATTTCCCGAGTTTTTGCATTTATGTATTTATTTATTTTTTATTTCAAATACAAACTGTACAAATAATAAAAAACAGTAAAAAAAAATCAGACACAAATACTGTGTCAACGATTGACTGATACAGGTAAAGTATTTGGAATCGCTCTTGCTGCTTCTTGGGCATCAATTTCGAAATGAGGTCAGTTTTTCTCTTTGCAAGAGACTGCTCCATTCTCGCAGATTTCACCATCTGCTCTCTTTCACTTGTTCTGGACTTCACAGCTCCTTTGAGCAAAGACACAGCTAGGACAATGTCTGTGGAACTTTTGGACTCTGCAGCCTTTTTCATTCTGTCGGTCGCTTCCTGAAGTAGAGTATCTGCTACTGTTCTCTTTTCTTGCTGTGATGCTCTAAGTTTTTTCCTTTTGCTTTCCAGGTCTTCTATTTCTTTCTTTTTGTCGTGGACCTCCTGCTACTTCCGCTTGCTGTCCTCTTCGAAAGCTGCTTTCTCCTTCTCGGATAGCTCTTCCTTTTCTTTTTATCCAGATATTGTTGATACCGAGACCATGCGGAATGTGCAAGATTCAAGAGCTCTTTTGTAATAACAAACCGTTCTGGTTTTCCTCCATAAAGCCTCAACGTGTCATATACCATGAGTCTCGCATCCAGAACGCGTTCAGACATCAAGGATTTATTTATTCATTTATATTAGCACAAGTTGTATGTTTGTTTGCTATTATTCTTTATTTAATTTGTGTTTGTTTTGAGTTCCATTTATTCTTTTATTGCAGCCTAATTAATTTAAAAAACTTTCTCCACAAAACAAATTTTTCAAAGAAAATTAAAGAGCTTCATAAATGATAAATGAGCAGAAATAACGTCAAATTATCTTCCAAGCATGAATCTACCACAAATCATTATCAATTAATAAACAAAAGTCAAAACAAACAGAAATTATAATAAACAACAGTCAAACTCAAAATGACCAAAATTTAACATGATTAGGGTTGAAAAACCACATACCTTTTCAAGACCAGAACTTAATTTGCACTTAACTAAAAAAAAAAGACTGTGAATTGTCTATTTAATTGACATATATTGATATTTATTCCTTCCAGAGGGGGCTCATTGGATTGAAAATCAGATGTTCTAGTGCCTTTTTAAGAATCAAATTTATCTGGGAAGCTTTCCCCCCCCGTCATCTCTGAAAATTTCGTTTAGATGTGTTTTGGGGATTGATGGGCATGGGTGGGGGGATTGTTGCCCTCCAATCACTTTTGATTATTAAAAAGTGCACTAGCCCTTTCAATTCCCAATCAGATGATCTTTTTTGAAGTTTTAACAAGAACAAATGACCATGTCAAAATTTTTATCAGATGCATTTTGGGAAAATACAAGGTGTGGGGAGATATCTGCCCTCTAATCACTTTGAATCTTAAAAGAGCACTAGAACTTCTAATTATTAATCCATTGAAAAGATGTTCTAGTGCCCTTTTTAAGAGTCAAATTTATCATGGTAATTTGACTCTTTTTTAAGTTTCATATTGATAATTATTAGAGGTAGTTTTATGCTTGGAAGATAATTTGACTTTATTTCTGCTTGTTTCTGAAGTTTATGCAAACACCCTTTCTATATAAACATTATATGCACCAGGAATAACTTAAAACCCTTGACCTGAGTGCTCTAGGGGGGGGGGAGGTGGGGTTGTCATTCTGAAAGACATAATTTCTGCACTTTTCTAATAATTTCTGGATAATTTCTCAAAATTTTGATTGGATGTTTTTGGAGAAATGGTGGGCGTGGGAGGGGAGTTAAACTCCAATCACTTTGACTATCAAAAAGGGCACTAGACCTTTCAACGTTTAATCAAATGAGCCCTTTTTAAACTTTCTGCAATAACTTTCAATACAAAGTGCCCTGGTCCAAAAAAAGGAAATACATTTTGCCCTCTTTGCTGTCTACTTAGGCAGTAAAGAGCTCATTCTTAATCAGCTTTCCATCGTTCCTCCCATTTTAGTTGTGAGGTTTTTTGCCATAGCAAGGCTGGGCAATAAGCTTGCTGCTTGTCCCTGTAAAAATGACCTAGCAACAGAAACGTAAACTTGATGCCAAATGCACCAGAAATGGCTTGGAGGATCTTTTTCCTTTAATCCCATTTTAATCCACATTTTCACTACTGTAACACATAAGTCAATGAATCTTTGGTCTAACTAAGTAAACTTCTTTATTTTATTTTACTTTATTCGTCAACAGACTATTCTACCAGAGATATATATTTATTCTAAAACTCTTCTAACTGTTTGATTCCCTATATATAGGCCAAATTTGTCTTCGCTCTCAAAATAAGACTTGGTTTTGTAAATTATTTCTTCATTTGAGCCAAGTGTCTCTCACTAGAGCACCTTTCTGGAAAAGCCAGTAGTCTCTTTGGCTAAATCTGGAGAGCACAGCAGGAAAGGAAATGAAACTATAAGTGGAGTCTAGTCTAATATCAAAAGTACATTTTACTTTGAAACTAATATAAAGCTTCAAAATACTTTCCTATCTTGAAAACAGAATCTTTAAGCTAGATCAAAGCATCTCCACCCTGGACAGATTCAATTAGATAGTTTTGTGTTGAAGAATAACTCTATTCGTGTACCCTGGGCTGTAAGGATAAGTTTTACTAAAGCTTAAATGTAAAAAAAAGTCCTCTATGAATGCTGTCAGCCAATCCAAGCTTGCCTTGTCTCAAATATCAGCCAGTCCCAAGCATCTAAACAATCCACATCATGTCCCAAGATTAGGAACCTGCTGTCCATGTTCAGAAAAGAGAAATTTTAATCAAAATGTTGGTCCAAGAGTTGGTACTGTCTGATTACCAGGATTATATCCTACTAATAATTCTAGTGCAAGATTTATTTCTTTTCTGAAATATTATAATAAGAAGAGAACAGTAAAACAATTTGATTCTCCTTTCAACACTTCCCAAATATAAGAGGTGCTACCATAACAATCAGGTTAATACTGCTTGTGGGACGTAAATCTTATTAAAGGAAAACAATATGCCATTTAGATCCCCATTCAGTGTTCTATTCAAATATAATGACCACTTCATTACCCTCATATCTCAGCCCCCTCTCCTTTAACAGACCTAAATGGGCTAAATCCCTAGAGCATATGAAAGTTTTTTTTTCTTTAATTTGTCACAAGGTAGTGGACCTTTGGCCAACAAAATATCAGTCTGCTGTTCATGCTCGTAGTGGTACTTTACACCATTGAGAGGATTTTTTGCTATTTTGAGATATACACAATGGTTGAAATTATTTGTTAAGTTTTGTAGACAGTAGCTCCAAAGGTTATCCCACAGCTGATTCACACAGTTGTGACTTTACAGGAAGTGTAAATGATGTTTTAAGGTTTTATGTGGTTTTGGTGCAAGTATAGGGTAAAGGTACCAATGATTCAGCAGTTTTTGTAAAAAACCACTTTTTCTACTCCAGAAGTCTTAATTTAAAGATTTTCGGTTTGAAAATGATTTCAGTATGTAGGAAAAACATCTAGGAATCTAACTGTTTCATGAGAAGTTTGAAGTTTTATCTGAAATGGGTACAAAACTCCGATTTTCCGAAATTAGAGCATTTTCACATACAAATTCGATACAACAAAAAAGTTACCTGTTTTCGACACAAGTTTGAACCCAATTCGACACGTGTCTAAATACTTGGGGGCGGAACCTGGTGAATTTGACACGTGTTGAAATACTTGAGGAATACTTTTGGGCGGAACCTGGTATATCGACACGTATATTCTTGTTTTTGTTTTTCTTCAACTTCGTTTAATATATAAAAGTTTCAAACACTATGCAAAAAGTAGAAGTAATAAAACTAACAAAATTGTATCAAGTATGCAGTATTTGGCATAACAAATATTGGTTTAACAAATTTTAATACACATTTTGAAACAAATTACTAGTAAGACACATTTTGAAAATACAAATGTTTCAAAATACACATTTCGAAACAAATTACTGTTTGAAAATACAAATAGTATTTAGTGTAACAAATTTAGTGCTACAAAATTGTTTTACTAGCATTTCGGAAGGAATAGGGTATAGGAAAACAGGAGTGGATTTCAAGAAATCTAAGAAGTTTATTGTCATTATATTTGATTTAGTGGATTTTATTTTCATATGCAGATTCTTAGTTTCATCCAAAACATAGCTTAGGGTTTTTTTAGGGGGGGGGGGCACTTTTGATCTTTCTATGACATCGTTCTAGGGCGAATTGAGATAAAATCAGATTGCTAATCCCAATTTTTTTTTGCAATAAATAACCAAGTAACAGCAGTTTTTAACATAACATACATGAAAAATTGTCGGGAGCTCCCTTTTGGTCAAAAACAGGAAACTGACTGAATTAAATATTCTTTTCTTATCTGGGTGTACCGGATATTGTGTCAACGTTTCCTATCGTTGAAATACAAAGACGGCTTCAAGAGATGGCGCTTTAAGTCACGGCTAAGCAGAGTTATTCCGTTTTAAAGGAAAATTTCGACAGGGATTCCAAAATTGCGCTGTCAAATCATCAGTACCTTTAGCGTATGCATCATGACAGTCTAATGGCATTATTAACATATTTTGGCTGATGGATTGAAACATGTGTTAGTTGATATCTAATGACTTTAATTCCTGGTTTTGTTGGTTGTGTTACAGATTGAACATTTTTATGTACTGTACATGAATTTTGAACATATGTGACTGAATTTTATGTGAACAGTTCTATATTTTTGCTACATTTGCTTTGCATGAAACTTTTGGTATCAGGAATAAGCCAAAGCTATGTGAACTCAGGGTAAAGACATAAAAAGAATAGGTGTCAGGGTAAATCTTAAACATATACTACCAATATTTATACAGATCCATCATTAGTTACTAGTAAATAGATGTAGGGTATAAAAAGAACCAGTCTATAAATTCTATAAATTTTTTTATCCTGTTCCCTAGCTTGTGGAGAATTTATTTTTATGAACAGATTGGTGCTAATTCAAAGACATTTCAAAATTAATAATGAATTTGATTTTTGCAATTGCCTGCAATATGGCATTATCTTTATTAAATTTTAAAGGAAACATTGCACATTTGTCCATGTTTGTTTCCATGCTGTTGTTTTTTTTTGCTTTTATTTTATTCAGCTCAGAAGTGCATGGATCCCATGAGAAATTAAATTCTCACAAAACATTAGCAATCAAAATTCAGTTTGTGTACCATGCTGTAAATGTAGTTTTTTAAGAGTTGTAATAGGGTATACCAACTCTGATGAGTTTTTTCTTTTAAGCAAATACTTTTTTCAAAGAAGCCATCAAAAGTTATTGGCAAAGTAGATTTGGGTTTTGGACAATCATAGAATAAAAAGCATTTGAATTATGTGGAATTTTATTGCAGAGAATTTTGCACTTCAGTTTTGTTTGAGTAAAAAAAATTACCATAGTCAGCTTGCAACAAGAGTGGTCTTCCAATACTGTTACCATTTCCAATTCTATGAACTATCTTTTTCCATAAGCCACTTACTAGTAAACACCAAAAACCAGCCAACTGATGCTAAGTGACAACAAGAAATTTCAATATTATTTCAAGAAAAATAAAAATTACCTTTTACCAACCAAGGTATTGATACAGTAAACGATTAAATTCTCTAAAAAAACTCAAGAAAAAAAAATGCATCAGAAAAGACCCTAGGAGTACTAAAAATAAAAAAAAATCATTTAAAAAGTAGCCCATTGCCAAACTCTGAATGGCTAGTTATTTAAAATTTGTCTACAAAATGATAACCAAGAAACTATAACAATTGAAGCAAATTCAAATCATGTACCAAAATGTTTTAGAACATTATGTTTCTACTGTGAAAAAAAATGATAAAGTTACTACCCCACAAAGTCAAATACTGTTTTGTTTTCAGTAAAGAGCTAGTTTTTATAACTAAAACTATGGACAAGAGCACTAGTTGAGGTAGTTTTGAAGATATATGTCGCATAAGCTGTGAAGCAATAATTTGTCTTCAAACAAACCTGGGCAAAGATATCTGTCAAACTTAGGCAGTGATACAAAATAATGTCAATGTCTGTTCTTATTAAAGCTCGGTTGTAGTAATAGCTGCTGAAAGTTCCAGGGTCATTTTTAAATATTAAATGAATTGCACATTTCCTAGTTTCTGTATGTGCTCTCATTTTCGAAAAAAATTGTTTTCAACTTAAATATATATTGTTTAACTTTGTAGAATTTTATCTCACTAATTAGGTAACCCAATCACTTGCATTTTTGCTCTACTTTGCCATGTTAGTAGTTTCTGTTTGGTATTTATGACTTTCAATTTTAAGTAAAATCCAAAAAAAGCAAATTTTAAAAGACAGTAATCACTTACTTTTAACATTTTAAGTGGCTGTGTTTCTCATGCTCAATAGTTTAAGCTATAAGCTGTTCAAGAGTTTAATAGGAGACATGCCTTGCAATTAAAATTGCGTTTTGGAGGTAACTCTTGACACTTCTGTCGTTTTGCCAGTAGCAATAAAGCTAATCAGCGATTTCAAGTTACTGGGAATAAAATTATTTAAGAATTTTGTTTACTAGTTTAAGCTCTATAGCAATGAGCATAACCAATAAGCAATTATCAAATTTGGAATCGCAACCAATTTGCTGAAAAAGAACTATCAAAAAAGAAAACACTAAAAAAAGATCTCTTTTTTAAACTCATTCATTTTACTTGTTTTATAAAACCAAAATGATGTAACACATACTGCAATCCTCTAGGAGCAAAGGTGTGGAACCGTAGTCTCTGTTATAGCAGTGCATTTTACTAACTAACTTATTTGGCTAAGAGCTTGTTCTTTTACTGACAGCAGTCATCTTGATTTCTTGTAGCATAGTTTGATAATTTATTGCAAGAGACCCACAAAAGTAAATTTTGCCCCTTTACAGATCTTAATTTGCTTTTATACATTTATGAAGATTACCAAACAGTTTGAGGCAACAAACTGTAAGTAACAGGTGCATTGGCCAAATTGTTAACCAAAACTCTAAAATACAGAATTTTGATTACAATAGATATATAAAAAAATTAGCTTTATATCCTCATTCCAGATATATAAGATTCATTAAGTTGAATGTCACTCATCAAAAACCGAGAGCCTGAGAAAATTTCCATAATTTCCAAAAAAGGTAGGGAACATCCACAAAAAGTCAAGGTACCTCAATGAAAGTTGCACCATCAGATTCTACTTATCATTGACCCCTACTGTCGAGGTTTCGAGCTCCCAGCTACGAAAATATGGAATGTTATACTCTTTGTTTTTGCGTGAAGAGAATGATAGTTGCAGAGATATCAGCAAGGGTGGCAAAGGCTTGTGCCGTCTTCTGAATACTATATTTCACACACCCTCAGATCAGCCACCTCACAAAAGTACAAATATACTCTGCCTTGGGAGCTACTAATATGGTCTGCTCATAAGAGACTTGGCCCATGACTCAGATGCAGATGATGAAGGTAGAGGCTGTCCAGACAAAACACTTCCGCAAAATCGAACGCATAAGGTTGTTCAATGGGGTGCAGACGTGGAGATCCTCATGTCTTTTAAATTGCCACCCAATTTGGAGCAGCTCAAGTCATCGCTCGCTGTGTTGACACGGTCATCTACTTCGCTTGACTACTCAAATACCTGCCAGAATCATCTTCAGTTTTGATCCACCTGCAAATGGCTAGAAATACTACAGAGGTAGGCAACGTACAAGATAAGCAGACTACCAAAAGCAGACTTTATCTAGCAGACTTGTACAAATCTAGCAGACTTTAAATACATCGCATTTTACTCATGGTACATATTACCCTTCCCAACAATTAATGACGTCCCGTCATTAGCAATTGCTCACCTTTGGGCTTTTAAAATGTTCGCCATTTATTAACTATTTCTTCTACATAATTATTTTATATTTATGTTATGGCTTAACCAGGGGTGCTAAAAATTTTCTCTATTACTTTTCTTATTTTATTCTACATCCCTATCTAAAATTCATGTACCGGACTAAGATTATTCATGGTTCTAGGCTAGCTACTATACTAAAGATTTTTTTTTGATTTTTTATAGGCTTTTTGTTTGCTGTCTATATGACATATTATATTCTATCTACACTACATTAGACGGATGACATGATAAAACTACACCTAATTCTACTTGAACATCTAGCGGTACATACATGAATGATTTATAACAAACAATATTGGGTTTACCATATTCACTGGTAACATTAAAACACTTTCACTATTGGGATTTTGAGTTGTCAAAGTTATTAGGAAGTAGCATATGTAAATTCAAATCTACTTTATTACCTTTGAGTCCTTAATGTACTCAATCCTCCTGTTGTAAATTATTGTCCTTCACTCCTTTCGTCTTGACAAAATTCTTTAAAGCACTTACGATATAGTTTCTTCATGGGACAGTTCAAGCACGATTGTGTTTACATGATGAGCTTTCTCTAATTGTCAACTGGGAAATAACACTTCCAACTGCAGGTTTTGGAATACGCTATCAGGGTTCACTCTCACCTGCTTTTCCTTTGATAGTTCATAGGGTGCCTTATCATTAAGGGGTCGAACACTGGGCTTGCGTTTTTTCTTCTCAGTATATCATTTTTTATGATATATTGAGGCACATAGAGAATGTATTCTCACGTAAAATTGTTCATTTGTGCCTTTTATGAAATTGTTAGCTCTTGGCTTGCGTCGATTAACCTTTGCGGTGATTCCTGGGCTAATCACGGGGAAATTGAAGTTTGGATTCGGATCGGGTTGACATCCAACATTAGTGACTCTTTTAACATATTGTCTTTAATTTCAACTTCAAACATCTTAAAATATCATTTGACTTCAAATATTGTTAAATATCGTTTATCTTGTACTGATCGATGGGGTTTTCAGAATTAAACTTCAAATTGTCTTTAACTTTAACTTCAAATATCTTCAAATGTCTTCAAATATCATTTAACTTCCAAAATCGTTAAATATCATTTAGTTTCAAATATCTTCACTATACTGTCACATGATTCTGGGGTCCAAAAATGGGTATCTAAGGTGATATCTTTGCATCTATATCTTGTACTGACCAATAGGGTTCTCAGCATTTATTTGATTATGTAGTTCGATAAAGCACTGGATACTGAGATTCAAATATAATGTTACCTGACCCATAATATGGTTTGTGGTTGAAGGTTGAATGATCAAAGGTAACTGTTGTTTTCGTGGACGAAGCTGGGATGAAAATTGCCTGGAGTCTATGGTGAGTACTCTTCGTTGGTTGTGGTATGATGAAAATAGATGCTACTAGGTTGTATCTGTACTGGGTAACTCATTGTAATGCTCAATATCCAATGTGTCCATTTACTTCCTGTAATAAAAATAACAAGGCAGAATCACACGTTCTTTAAAGTGAATATTTATAGTACAAATATGACACGTATTGATTGGGTTATAATAAAACAACATAGTTCCCATTGGGAAATTGAATACATACAAGTTTCTTCTAAGTTTTTATAGCCTAACGACGTCATAAAATATTAATTCTTCAACTTTAAGTGTGGTCTCTTATTATACTTTCTAATATACACTACTACATACACTTTATTTTAACTTCTTTCAACACTTAGTTAATTTCCATCAGATTTAAAATAATTATTTAAACAGAGTTTATGCTACATGGTTGATTTTTGAGGTCTAATATTACAACATATTTCATGCCGGCATCGTTCACGCACGTCCGTGCTGTTTAAGAAACACATGTGCAGCATCATAACCACACGGTTTTACGTATACGATACTACAATGAGGGAAAAAGACATGGCGAGGACGAGTGGAGACCTCACTACCCACTCGTTTTCTAATGTCCTCCCTACTTCTTGGCTTAGACGTTCTCAGGGGGTGTTGGGTTTAATCTCTGCATTTCAGCTGTTTCCCCGTGTTCTTCTCTTGGTTTTCGCCTTCTTAGTCTCAGGATTTTTCCGTAATTACAAGTCAACATTGGTGCCTCATATTCACCTTTCGAATAAGGTAATTAGATGCAGGAGCTTGCCCGCGTAGATTCCAGTTGATGCTTGGCAAAGAATATAAGCGTAATGAAGAACTGACATCAATATCTTTTTAGAAGACTATTGTTTGAGCAAACCCTTCAGCACTAAATAAATAAATATGATATTAAAGTCTTATTAGAATCCGTTAAGCAAAAAACACCTTCACATTAATAGGGAATTCCTTGTGGGTTTTACTTAGTCGCCATTGGACATACACAGGGTTTCAATCCATATATCGTAACTGATCAAATGGTTTTAAAATTTTACATATTATTATTGAGATATAATTCCACATCCGCCGTGAAATTCTACATATAAACGTATCAATATCCAACCATTGGTACATATATTTCTCGAGTACGAAACATTATATTTCTCGAGTAAGAAACACATGAATAAGCAAGCGTGCAGCACGTAATTACACTGGTATCCTATTTTATGTGTAGGCCTAAAATAATTATAATCTGCACTAACACAAAATATTTCATATAATTGGACGCTTCTGTACTTATAATTTCTTGTTTTGGATAATATCCATCTTAGTTAGGACATGGGTCGATTATTCATAGAAAATCCGAGGGGACCGCCAAAACCCAACAAATTAAAAGTTGCTTGGCCTGTGGGTTTCTCCCCAGACTTCCCACGAAACGTGGTCCAACACCGCTTGTCGTGGTCAGTAGATCACGAGCTTTCCACGTAAGATTTTTCTCGTTAGCCACTTATGTCTAGAATTAAACTGTATTGCTTAACGGTTGATTATACTGCCTTGGGGGTATAATTTAGGAGTGCAATGTGAGGCATTGATATTTTTATGAAAACTCTTAGTCCGACCTTTGGGTTGTTTCTTATAGTTAACAGTGCCTCTACAAATTTTTGATTAAACTTTGCTCGAAATGTTTTTTTCTTAGAATGGGGAATTGTCCTGGAATTTGGAGATTTGGGAGCTACTATTTCGTTTGTTTCCCGTGTGCGGCTGCTGAGGTCGGCCTTGATTTCCCTATTTCTTTAGCTACTTTTATGGTCTGATTCGCCGTCAGACTCTTTGGAACTAGTTTCCGACGAATCCGGATTAGAACTTTTAGAGGTGGCACTTTTTGAGGTATCACCTGCCCTTCCTTCTTAAATTTCTACTCCTCTGGAAGTAGAAGGTTTATTCCCTACGCCCTGGTCTTGAGTCTTCAACTCGGAAGATTTGAAAGATTCTTGAGAGCTTTGGGAGGAATCAATAGTGTTTGCGGGGTTCCTCCATTGTTTGAAGGCCATGTCTTCAGGGGGATGGGGCATTCTTTGTAATAGGGATCCCCTCCATGAAGTCCACTGTTTAGGTTTGACCTTGGACACAGTTATATCATGATCTTGACCTTGCTGGTCATCCTCGGGTTTTTTTTCTCGGGTAATGTACTTTGACCTTTTTTTTATGGGAAAATTTATGAGATCCATAGCTTCTCGCAGGTTTGTTTTACTTAAATCTTTTGGAGGAGTTTTCTTTACAGTAATACCGGGGGTTCCTACAGCTCTGTTTAATTCTTCCTGCAATGACAGGGGCCTTTCTATTGGTGTTGTAGGGGAAACCATATCGTCTGGAAATCTTTTGGGGGGACATGGGGTCGAAATTCTATCGGGTAAAAATTGGGTTTTTTGAAATATTGTATAATCTAAATCTCCTGCGCTCGCCGATGAATAGCTTTTTGGAATTTTTGGCGTTTTATTCTTACTGGTATTAAGGATTTTTTCTGGGGTAACTAGATTTTTCAGAGCTAAAAATTCTTAAAAAATTTCCTGATCACTGTCATTCTTGAAATAGTCTTGCTTGAAATTAAAGGGTTTTAGCTCTGCAAATCTTGACCTAGGGGGCTCATTTTCTGCATCTGACGAATCAGTAGAGGAGGGATGTGATACCCATCTCTCTGGAAATTTGGCTCTTTTTATTCGGCTAACATGCGCCTTGTAAGTTCTTCCTTTATCGGGGTTTTTCTTTTTAAAAGTATATTCGTTATCATTCTTTTTGACTATTCTGTACGGTCCAGAATAATTGTTGGAAAGTTTTTTGCCTTCCGTTTTTGCTTCGTTCTTAAGGTAGACGCAGACTCCTAATTTGAAATCTATACTCCCCTTGACTTTGGATTGGTTTCTAAGCTCTTGGTTTATTTTACAGTTTTATAACTCTTGCCTAACTATTATAAGTTTTCCTCATCCTATTTATGAATTCTTGTTTGTAATCTTCCGAGCTACTGTAATACTACCGAGATTTAATAATCTCATTACACGGGATTTTGAAATCACGACCAAAAAGTAAATAAAATGGATTGTCTCTGATTTTTTTGCAATAAGTAGTGTTGATCAGGTTAGTTAAATAAGATAAAGATTTTATCCCGGTCGCTTCGGTTGTCTTTTGTATATATACTTAATACGTTGAAGAATATTTTATTACTGTTTTATATTTTACCATTAGCTTGTGGGTGGTACGGAGCTGTCATCATTTTCTCTATATTAAGAAAACTCATTAAGTCTTGTTACTTTCGAAACAAAATTGCTCCCTTTGTCACTCAAAATTTTACTAGGAATGCCAAATTGTAAAAATAATTTTGCTAACGCCTTACTTGTCGCATAAGCACCTTGATTTTTTAATGCTTTTGCAAAAGTAAATTCGGAAAAAATATCTATAACCGAAAGAATACAAGTATGGCCTCCGCTAGAAACAGGTAAGCCTCCACTTGTTCCGTATAGGTCAAATGAGATAATATTGAAGGGGTACTTATCTACCGGGATCCTTCCCAATGGAGGATTAGGATAAGCTGGGGGGATTTTTCTCAAGTTACATGCTTCGCATGTACTTACAAATTCTTTAAGTTTCGTCATTGCAGATGGGACGTAAAAATATTGTTTTAACTTATGGAACGTTTTCATAACTCCTAAATGCCCACCTGTATCCGAATGAAAATATTCAAATGCAGGCCCTTTTAAGTTTTGTGGTAGCACAGGTATTATTGAGGTTTGGTTTCTGTTTGTCTCAGAAGTCACGATTCTACACAGTATCTCTTCATCAAGATCATAGTAAAAAATATCTATCTCTTTTCTAAATGTTTTGAATTTATCCAGTAACGCATCATCATTCGCAAAATAATCAATTAGGGCTACACATATTTCGTCCTTTTTTTGCTTTCTTTTTAAATTTTCCAAAGACAAGGGACAATAGTTAATCTTGTTTTCTTTTACTGCGTCTTTGACTTTGTTTTTCTTACATCCATGTTTGCTCTTAGCGATTATGACGTCAACTTCATTTTTTCCATCTTCCGATGGAATATTTTCTGGGTACCTACTCAAACAGTCACAAGCTGCATTTTGTTTGCCTTTTAAATTTTTAAATTCGTAATCTAAGTCTTGGATTTTCATAATCCATATAGCTAGAATGTCCATGGGGTTTTAAAATGTGTGCAGGTACTGCAAGCTTTTATGGTCTGATCGTAGTATAAATTTTCTGCCAATTAAATAATGTCTAAATTTGTCCAAGTGGTGGATAATAGATAATAATTATAAGTTTGTTGCGGAATAACTAAAGCCTTTTGATAAAGTTTTACTCGAAAAGCATATAGCTTTTTCTATTTGTTTTTGTTTAGGCGTTCCTTCTAGAGGATTAGGGTTTTCTACCGGGATTATTTGCAAAAGAATTGTGCCTATGCCTTTGGACTAGCATCAGTTGTAACCACAAATCTTCCGTTTTTGAAATCAGGGAGCGATAAAATTGGTTCAGAAGTGAGTGCCTTTTTGATTCGGTCTAGGGAAGTTTGAGCTTCCTGGGACCAGGTAACATTATGGGTGTTCCCTTTATTTAATTCCGTGAGGGGTTTCGCAATTTGGGCGTAATTGCGTACGAATTTTCTAAAGTAGCCAGTAAGACCTATAATTCCCCTTAATTCTTTCTTAGTTCTGGGGGCTTGAGGTTTTCAACACATTTTATTTTATAAGGGTCTGGGGATATCTCTCCCTGGGTTACTACTACTCCTAAAAATTTAATTTTAGGTTGAAATAAATTTACTTACTCAGACCGGCATTTTAAATTACCTTGCCTGAACTTCTCGAACACCTTAGCTAACGTTGCTAAGTGTTGTTCAGTGTTTTCTCCCACGCATATAACATCATCAACAAAATGAATGATATTCTTTCATCCTCTTAACAGATGCAATAGGGGTCTACATAGCGCGCTTGAACTTTTTTTCAGTCCAAATGGTACTCTAAAATACTCATATGAACCACATTCAGATGCTGAAAATGCAGATTTATGGACATCCTTTTCGGCTATTTTCACTTGGTGGTAGCCTTGGTTAAGGTCCAAAGAAGTAAAATTTTGTTTTTGCTTGAAATTGAGTCAAGAATTTCATCTATTCTTGGTGGAGGAAATTTATCGCTAACTACTTGTTTGTTGAGGGCTCTATAATCTACTACGAGTCTAAGATCTCCATTATTTGTTGGTACCAAGATCACTAGTGCACTATACGGACTTATACTTGGGCGTATAATGTCATTTTTTTCTAATGCCTGAAATTCATTTTTTAACCTCTCGTTCTGCCTCTACGGCACGAGGTATTGCTGTTTCAATACAAAATTATCAGTCGTTAAAAATTAATACTAATAAAGTGATATCAGTTCCATATCATATTAAGATGCAGGGAATAACACTATGAATCTCCACAATTATTCGCATAATTTTTTTTTAAGTTCCAAGTCCGTAATATGATACACATTAAATTTGTTTAAAAATTGCGATTTAGTTAAAGGATATTTGTCATTTGAAGTTTTGATACCGTTAACTAGGTTTCTTTTATAAATTTTCCCATGTATTTAAATCATTCTCCGTTAAAACTTGGATTTGAACAAGATACGTCCCCTTTTTAATTGTATCATTTTTCATTGTATCATTTTCGTGATTATTAGTTACCCAAACGAAACCTTCTCCTTTGTCATAAGATATAATCTGTTCCTCGCATAGCAGATTTTCGGGTATTTCAGATGGTGTCGCAAACCATATTTCTGATGTGCTAATTAATGGCTCAATCATCTGAGATATTTGAATTTTTTGCATCGTTTTGGGAGGGACTTTTGTTTTCCTTATCGCGAATCCGTAATATTTCTCTTTATTTTCAATGTTTATTAGATTCATTCTGGCGCTATGCTGCGCCATTGCAGCATCTTACGGTGTCACGTTGGGTTTTACTATGTTCTTCCATAATTCCGCTATTTTCGTAATTTCGTTTGACCTGTACAGACGCATATCTCCTATTTTCTTTTTCGCAGATTCAATACTTTTATTATTTAAATTTACTTCATTTCTGCAATGTCTCTCAGGGTAATTGAACAAATTTCCAATTATGACATGTCTTTGCGAGACATGAGGTTCAAAATGCTGCGACATTATACCACCATGAAATTCTGTTTACTGTTACGTTGTCTTCGTAACCTCTGTTACGACTTCTTAGGGTAGAAGTTTCTTCCCCTACCTTAGCTTGTAGACAAGCCTCTCATTTGCTACGTCTAATAGTATTCTATTAGACCTTAGAAAATTTGCGCCTATAATAACCTCATATGGAAAGTTATCACATATAATATAATTTGTCATAAAGGTCATATTGTCTCTTTTTACGTTTAGGCAAATTGAACCTTTTGCATTTAATTTATGACCTGTCACACTCGTTAAATTGGGATTATTAGGGTTCCTCTGTCACCTAATATGCAGAGGCAACATATTAAATACGCAAGAGTTTATGATACTAATTGTTGTACCGGAGTCAATCAAGGCTTTAAAATAAACATTTTCTGCACAGACATCATTAAATATAGGTAACTTGTTATTAATATCACTGCAGGAAGGCACTAATATTGTCTTGGACCTATTAAATATTTCAGGCACCCTCTGGGTCCAATTTTTATTTCTGAGGGACCTGAAACGTTTCCCTGAGGATTTATTTCATGTGTCAGTGCCTGTAATAGATATTCAGACGTATTAGGTTCCGTAGGCATATTTAATTGATTTATGTCTGTCTGTCTTCTCCATGCATTATTATGGTAACGTGGATGTCTCGTGTCAGTGCCGTTTGCTGGCGCTGATTGCAATACCGTTGGCTTACAAAATTTTCATTTCTTGTTGGCGAACTTTTGTGATTTCTACATGGCATTCTTGCATTATATTGGCCTTGGCGAGTATTTTGGTTTTCAAGTCGGCAATTAATTTGTCTGTTGGGGGGAGGGGTATAAAAATTTTGTTGGTACGCATTGTAAGGAACTGATTGGCGCAATCTTCCCTGGCTATAGCCTATTGCACGACCGGTGCTAAAATTTGTTCTTTCGAACAAATGGTTGCCGTAATTTTGCGTATTACCGACAGCAATTCTTGGTATGTGATTGGGGACATAACGGCACTTTCTCGCGATATGGCTAACACAATTACAATTTTAGTACCTTATTATTGTAGGGTTATTTTGGTAATTAGTTTGTTTAATAGGCTGAAAACGTACTGTTTTCTGCCTATCAGTTTCTTGCATTTTATTTCTTTGTGGTATTGGAGAGTTATCCCTTGAAAAGAAATTAGGGGATGCCTGATCGCCCTTGAAGATTAGGTTCGCGTTTGAATCGCCTAGGCTATTTATTTTTGCTTTACTATGATTAGCAACCATCGTATCAACTTCGATCAATCCCTCTACCTCCTGAACTGCAAGATCCAACGTCTGAATATTTTTGGATATTACCACTCTGTATAGTTTTGGGGGTAGCCCTTGCAAAAAGGTATTTAGTATGATTTTTTTCATACAGTTGTCCCGAACCACTTCCCTATTTTGCCTCTACAGAAATGCGTAAATTATCAAGGTATTCTCTTATTTTCTGTGAAAAGTCAAAAATCACTGCTTCGTGTTTTAATTTATTTATGAAACTGGTGTCTATAAACCTATTTTTGAATGCTTTTAACAATTGATCAACCGTGTTTATTGGCAAGCTGGCGTCGTCGCCTATAGTATGTTCAATCTGCTTAAAAAAGGTTAAGGCCTGGCCTTTTAATCGTAAGAGATGAATAGTAATCTCTATCGTTGTCGAAAGAGATGAATATTAAAATGACAAAAGGGGTCTTCGTAAATACCAAATTTATAAATAAATCATCCATTCTAAATGGGAGTTTTAGATCATGAAAGACGCAAGCTTTCATGAAAGACGCGTCTGTCTCTAGCTTTTCCTCTTTTACCTAGTATGACTGGATATAAGTTACCAGTCCCTTGGTGTAACTAGAATGCTATTCTTAAGATGGTTCAAACTATTGCCAGGAGAATGTGTTCCAGCTAAACTTTTCTAATGTGTAGAGAAAAGAGCTTATTGCATAATGATGATTGCTTAAAGATCATGTTCTTTTTAACGATAGAAAAATGTCGATTTGGAAATAAATAGCAATTTTGAAGTAAAGAATATTGATAATGTAAATGTGTTACGCTTTTTCAAACAACCTTGCCAACATTTTCATGAAATAAAATCCAGTTTAAAAGAAAAGCTACCCTGCGGGATTCGTGCCTTCTGCCCTTTTCTTGCTGAGCCGCAGTATACCACATCTTTTTTCAAGGAGTTTATTCCTACTGAATACGAAACGCCAAGTGGAATATTGTTCGTTTTTCAGATGAAACCGGTGTTCTATTCTTACAAACCAATCTAGTTGTATCCAGTGCTGGAGCCGTTGGTGATCTTGGCTCTTCAACGGCGAGTCTAGTTACTCCTATGAACTCTGCCCGCAATTGAACTGTAACTGAAGTTATTTGGCAAGATTCAGTTTCACATCAAAATTTGTCTCGAGTGGTGTCACAAAAGAGTATCATTGAAGCTGTACCAATGATGACACTCGGCAAGTCCATAAATTCCTGGACGCATGATCGTTTATCAAGAAGACCTCAATCACAGGTATTTTGAAGTTAATTTAGCTGAACTACGGAAAACTCCCCGCACTCAAGGGAATATCTCAAACGGATACTTTTATTGAGATATCTTGAAACACTTTTGCTTGCTTCATTTAGCTGAAATGGAAAAAGATACTGTGTTTTCATGGGCAATCTCGCAGGAGATTGATTTCAATTACACATTCTGCGAAAGATTACACAAGTTGTTCTTTAAGCTAAATTTCGTTTACTAATAAAGCATTACTAAACAATATTTATTTAGAGGAAAAATAACTTCTCAACTAAATGTTCCGAGCTGCCCATGTAATTGGTAAAACAAATTGTTCTAGTGGAGTGCCAGGAACAAAGTTTCCTAAGACTGGTTATAAGTATGAACTAACTACAAAACCAATGCTAATAATACAAATCAATACATACACCTTTCCTCGTTGTTCGAGGAAATACACCTTTCCTCATACACCTTTCCTCATAAGTTCGGCAATCATATCTGACTTAAAACATTTCTAGGAAGCATAAAAGTAAATTATTTTTGTTGTTTGTTATATGCGCTATGATTCAAAGTATGTATTCTTTGTTTCCTGCCTTTTTTGTGATTATGTCTTAGAGTTCCCCCCCCCCTGCCAACCTTATAAATGCTTAAAGATGATACTATTATGAAAAAAAACTGAACTAAAGGTTTTAAATGCTGTTTATTGTCGAAATTTAACTTTTCTTATCAAGTAGGCTATTCCTATAAAATCGGAACAAAAAAAGCACTTCTTCCCTTTCTGACTAAATTGATGTTACACCTGTATGTATTTTATTGTGTAAATTATTTTGATGGTATATCCCACTGTCTCATTAATTGATTTAACCGCTTTAATCAAAGAACCAAGAGTAGTGACTGGTTTTCTGTTTTGATGCCAATTTGTTCGCTATTTTTCAAGTTTTTATATCTAATATTAATGTGAATTCTGAGGTATATATCAATAAATATCTTCAATCAAGAGTGAGTATGAAACACATTTTATAATTTACAATTTCGAACTTTCTGGGTTTCCTTAATTTTTTCTTAGTACAAATTATTGTATTAATTTTTGCTGGTGACTGAAAAATAATAATTCTTTCATGATTATAAAGTTTGTGTTGAATCAATATAATTTGCCTTTACATTGTACTCTGTTCTATAGTAATGCCAAGAGACAGCTTGTATCCTAAACTGCCAAGACAAAATCACTACTTGCTATTCAATCAGACCGAAATCCTCACTAAACAAGTAAGATATAGTTACCATCAGGGTTACCACCCTGACCTGGAAGAATTTACTAAATCGGACAGGAAAAATTTACTAGATCGCATCTGTTTTTACTAAATGCATAGAAATTTTTTTACTAAACGCGCACCATCAAGCAAAGATTTTTACTATAGTAGGATAATCAACACAGGAAGCTGATTCTGTCGAGGTTTAGACGCCCGAAGTGAAGTTTCTGTTTATGACAATAGATGACTGCTTGTCTGTCTCTGAGACAGACAAGCAAAATTGTAAATTGTAAAACATCCAAGCAAAAACTGTAAATTGTCATATATTTATGATAATTTTTTTTCCTGAACTCATTTAAAATAAAAAAAACGTTTTGTTTACTATAAATCATGACTTTTTACTACTTTTTACTAGATTTCAGGAAATTTACTAGATCTTCTAAATTTACTAGTTTTTTTTACTAGATCTAGTAAAATCCTACTGACGGTGGCAACTCTGGTTACCTTACTATTTTAAACTTTCCGTTTCGACAAACAATTGAAAGTTTAAGCTAAGTCATGGCAGAGTAAGGGTAACTCATAACAAAAGAAGATATGGCCTGAAAAATTATTCTCGTGAATATTCATAGAAGATGCAATGATAATTTTTTTTAGCGTGAACCGGATAGTGTAAATCATATTAGTGTGCTTGGTATAGCAGTGGCGTTAGTTGGGGTGGTGTAGAGTATATTACCCCCTATATTTTTGTGGGGTCTTTTCATTGAAAACCCATTATTTTGGTTTTGTCATTAAAGAGAATTAAAAAAAAGTACAATTTGGCCCCTCTCCCCCTTAAATTTTCGTGAATTGACGTCATTGTCAATTTCTGGGTAATTTGACGTCTATCACATATAATGAAAACAAATATTTTGTTTGTAATTTTAAGATATTTCTGCGTGACCTTTGATATTCTATCAAGGGACAATTGTTTATTGAAACCTCCCCTGTCCTAAGCCTGACAGGCCTGTTTCAAGAAAGCGTATCCTTTGGTAATGAGCGTTTATTTGAAGCTGGATGTATCTTCTTAAGGTACGTCACGTTTTGTTGTTGATCCGTGAAATATGTTTTTTTTTTTTTATAATTATTAAGAGATTAGCTCCATTGTTGCTCAACATTTCTAATTTAAATAGAAAAAGTTGAATCCCACAAACAACTGAATTTGTCTTTCAGGCTACGCATGTTACAATGAATAAATATATATTTGTTTTGTGTCGCCCTGTTCTTGATATATAATAAGATCTGCTTCTATTATGCTCTGCTTACTATTCGACAAAATTTACTCCCCCCCCCACCTTTTACGAAATAGATACTGGGCTCATGGCAAATGCTAAGTACTTGTGGAGCGTGGTCAAAAATGTAAATTGTTGAAAGTATATTTCAAGCCTGCCAATTGGATCATTTTTAATTAGCGCGACCCGAAACAAGCAATATTTCTTCAAGAAATTTTTTGGGTAGAACAACTGAATCATGTGGTTCTAGGCATTTACCCCCCCCCCGGAAAATACACCCCGTAGAAAATGTCTCCCGGAAAGTATCTCCCCGTGGAAAATATGGCTTCCCAAATTTGAGAATTTATTTTTTTTTATTTAAATTTTATTTCAGGCACAAATAACATAAGCTTTGATGAGCGATCATCATAAAACACTTCAATAAAACACTAGCCTACATCAACCTAATAATAGTACTTAATACTTGGAAAACGGTCATTGAAAAAAAACACTTAACACTTGGAAAAAAAACACTAAAATGAAACATTACATTTACTTTATACATGTTTTTTTTTTTTTTTTTTTATTTAACAAAATTTACATATACGTCGCTATTCTTATGTAATTTTTTACTAGCCATACCTAGAAAGAATTGTTTTCTGACTTTAAACTGTCCAAATACTTAACCCCCCCCCCCTACCCCGCCCCTTATGTGCAAATATATAGCGAAATGTAGAAGTTGTTGTAGAAGATGCAAATACAGTATCATCAAACAGTTCGTGGTAACGAACTGTAAGTAAGGAGCGACCCGGCTCAATGGTAACCGAAACTCTAAAAAACGGGATTTTGATACCAATAGATACATCAAAAGAATCAGATTTTAATTCTGATTTCAAATATATAAGTTTCATCAAGTTTAATACTACCTAACAAAAGCTATCCGCCAGAGAATATTTGGCCGATTTTTGAAAAAAGGGGGAAAGACCCCCCCTAAAATTCATATAACCTCAATGAAAATCTCATCATCATATTCTGTGTATCAGTAAAGCGTATTGCAGAGCTTTCAATCTCCTATCTACAAAAATATGGAATTTTCCATTTTTTGCCAGAAGAAAGATCACGGGTGCGTGTTTATTTGTTTTTTTGGTGTGTTGGGGTTTTTTTCAGGTGCTATCGTATCAACCCGGTGGTCCTAGAAAATCGTAGTAGGACTCAGTCGAACTGAGAAGTTCTTGTGCTCTATTTAATTGACCCAAAAAAATGGGGGACAGCTAGGCACCCAACCACGCCAATTTTTTCACACAGTCATCTAATCAAAATTTTGAGATAGCCATTTTGTTCAGCATAGTCGAAAATATAATAAAAATGTCTTTTAGGATGACTTGATCTTCCAAAGTCCCCAGGGGGAGGGCTGAAAGCTATGAACTTTACTCAATGTTAACATATAGTATTGGTTATTGGGAAGTGTAATGACTTGTTCTGAGGATATTTTTTTCTGGTAGGTGGGGAAGGAGCGGGCCGGGGGCTATATGGAAGGATCTGTCCATGAAGGAAGTTTTTATGGGGGAAGGGACATTGCTATGAAGGGGGTGCCGGATTTCCCAGCATTATTAAAGAAAAAGATCAGGAATTAAATAAAAAAAACAAGTTTTTCAACTGATCAACTGATTGTGATTAAGAGGTTATTTTTAAAGAACTGGAAAAAAAATTCGAACTATAGTTTAAAGAGCAGAGTATTGACTAGGGGGCGAACCCCCTAATATACGTGTTAAAAATTTATGAATATAGAAGTTCGTTACGTAAGTTAATTCTAGGTTACGTATATTTATTACTAATAAAAACGTTCGTAAATAAAATTAAACAAGTTTCGAGAAAGCCATTTAACCAAATATAATATGCAAATTTTGTTTTAATTATTCATGTACGGTGAGCCAAAATCAAAACCTGCATTAATTCAAAAACGTTCAAAAATTAAATAAAAAAAACAAGTTTTTTAAACTGAAAGTAAGGAACGACGTTAAAACTTAAAACGAACAGAAATTATTCCGTATATGAAGGGGGCTGTCCCCTCCTCAACGCCTCGCTCTTTACGCTAAAGTTTTTTTATTGTTTAAAAAAATAGAGTTGTGAGAAAGTCAAACTATTTTTGTGAACTAGTAAGATGACATATGCTCTTCTATATTAAAAATGAACTGCACACTAAGAATTAAATTCTAAGATTGCCTTCTAATTAACTTCTAAGATTCATCGATTATAGTTCCAAATTTTTGTGAACTAGTAAGATAACATATGCTCTTCTATATTAAAAATGAACTGCACACTAACAAATAAATTCTAAGATTGCCTTCTAACTAACTTCTAAGATTCATCGATTATAGTTCCAAATTTTTGTGAACTAGTAAGATAACATATGCTCTTCTAATTAACTTCTAAGATTCATCGATTATAGTTCCAAATTTTTGTGAACTAGTAAGATAACATATGCTCTTCTATCAAACAGTTCGTGGTAACGAACTGTAAGTAAGGAGCGACCCGGCTCAATGGTAACCGAAACTCTAAAAAACGGGATTTTGATACCAATAGATACATCAAAAGAATCAGATTTTAATTCTGATTTTAAATATATAAGTTTCATTAAGTTTAATGTTACCCATCAAAAGTTACGTGCCTGAGAAAATTTGGCTGATTTTCGAAAAAAGGGGGAAATACCCCCTAAAAATTAAAGAACCCTAATGAAAATCACACCATCATATTCAGTGTATCAGAGAACCCTACTGTAGAGGTTTCAAGCTCCTATCTACAAAAATGTGGAATTTTCCATTTTTTGCCAGAAGAAAGATCACGGATGCGTGTTTATTTGTTTGTTTGTTTGTTTGTTTGTTTGTTTGTTTTTTTTTTTTTTTTCCACAGGGGTGATCGTATCGACCCAGTGGTCCTAGAATATCGTGGGAGGGCTCATTGGAATGAACATTAAAAATTCTAGTGACCTTTTTAAGTTACCAAAAAAATGGAGGGCAACTAGGCCCCCTCCCACGCTATTTTTTTCCCAAAGTCACCCAATCAAAATTTTGAGATAGCCATTTTGTTCAGCATGGTCGAAAATATGATAAAAATGTCTTTTGAGATGACTTGATCTTCCAAAGTCCCCAGGGGGAGGGCTGAAAGTTATGAACTTTACTCAATGTTAACATATAGTATTGGTTATTGGGAAGTATACAGACTTTTTCAGAGGAGATTTTTTTCTGGTAGGTGGGGACGGAGAGGGCCGGGGGCTATATGGAAGGATCTTTCCATGAAGGAAGTTTTCATGGGGGAAGGGACATTGCGATGAAGGGGGCGCCGGATTTCCCAGCATTATTAAAGAAAAAGATCAGGAATTAAATAAAAAAAACAAGTTTTTCAACTGATCAACTGATTGTGATTAAGAGGTTATTTTTAAAGAACTGGAAAAAAAATTCGAACTATAGTTTAAAGAGCAGGGTATTGACTAGGGGTCGAACCCCCTAATATACGTGTTAAAAATTTATGAATATAGAAGTTCGTTACGTAAGTTAATTCTAGGTTACGTATATTTATTACTAATAAAAACGTTCGTAAATAAAATTAAACAAGTTTCGAGAAAGCCATTTAACCAAATATAATATGCAAATTTTGTTTTAATTATTCATTTAAGTTGAGCCAAAATCAAAACCTTCATTAATTAAAAAACGTTAAAAAATTAAATAAAAAAAACAAGTTTTTTTAACTTAAATTAAGGAACGACGTTAAAACTTGAAACGAACAGAAATTATTCCGTATATGAAGGGGGCTGTCCCCTCCTCAACGCCTCGCTCTTTACGCTGAAGTTTGACTTTCTCACAACTTTCTTAACAATTCTCACAACTTTCTTAAACAATAAAAAAACATATGCTCTTCTATATTAAAAATGAACTGCACACTAAGAATTAAATTCTAAGATTGCCTTCTAATTAACTTCTAAGATTCATCGATTATAGTTCCAAATTTTTGTGAACTAGTAAGATGACATATGCTCTTCTATATTAAAAATGAACTGCACACTAAGAATTAAATTCTAAGATTGCCTTCTAATTAACTTCTAAGATTCATCGATTATAGTTCCAAATTTTTTTGAACTAGTAAGATAACATATGCTCTTCTATATTAAAAATGAACTGCACACTAAAAACTAAATTCTAAGATTGCCTTCTAACTAACTTCTAAGATTCATCGATTATAGTTCCAAATTTTTGTGAACTAGTAAGATAACATATGCTCTTCTAATTAACTTCTAAGATTCATCGATTATAGTTCCAAATTTTTGTGAACTAGTAAGATAACATATGCTCTTCTATCAAACAGTTCGTGGTAACGAACTGTAAGTAAGGAGCGACCCGGCTCAATGGTAACCGAAACTCTAAAAAACGGGATTTTGATACCAATAGATACATCAAAAGAATCAGATTTTAATTTTAAAGAATCAGATTTTAAAAATTTATGAATATAGAAGTTCGTTACGTAAGTTAATTCTAGGTTACGTATATTTATTACTAATAAAAACGTTCGTAAATAAAATTAAACAAGTTTCGAGAAAGCCATTTAACCAAATATAATATGCAAATTTTGTTTTAATTATTCATGTACGGTGAGCCAAAATCAAAACCTGCATTAATTCAAATATTGAAACATATTCAGTGCTATAAATAAAAGTTCAAATGAGGATAAATCTTTTAATAGACAGTGACAAATTTTCACAAGAAAAACTAGATATTTCGGTCACATATGCAGTGACCGTCATATATCTAGTAAATAAAGTAAAAATATCTAGTATTTTTTGTGAAAATTTATCACTGTCTATTAAAAGATTTATCCTCATTTGAACTTTTATTTATAGCACTGAATATGTTTCAATATACCCTATATTTATACCCAATATACCCTATATACCCAATATACCCTATATATACCCTATATAAAACGTTATTTTGATACAAATAGATGATCAAAAGAATCACATTTTAATGCTGATTTCAAATATATAAGTTTCATCAAGTTTAATCCTACCCATCAAAAGTTAAGCGCCTGAGAAAATTTGGCTTATTTTCGAAAAAAGGGGGAAAGACCCCCTAAAAATTATAGAACCTTAATGAAAATCACACCATCATATTACGCGTATCAGAAAACCCTACTGTAGAGGTTTCAAGCTCCCATCTACAGAAATGTGGAATTTTGCATTTTTTGCCAGAAGAAAGATCACGGGTGCGTGTTTATTTGTTTTTTTTTTTTTTTCCCCTGGGTGCTAGTATCGAACCAGTTGTCCTAGAATATCGTGGAAGGGCTCATTGTAATGGAAATTGAAAGTTCTAGTGCCCTTTTTAAGTGACCAAAAAAAAATGGAGGGCAACTAGGCCCCCTCCCACGCTCATTTTTTTCCCAAAGTCACCTGATAAAAATTTTGAGATAGCCATTTTGTTCAGCATGTTCGAAAATATTATAAGTATGTCTTTTAGGATGACTTAATCCCCCGAAGTTCCCGGGGGGACGGCTGAAAATTATGAACTTTACCCAATGTTAACATATAGTATTAGTTATTTGGAAGTATACAGACGTTTTCAGGGGAGATTTTTCCTGGTCGTGGGGGGTGGATAGGTCAGGGGTTATGTGGGAGGATCTTTCCATGAAGGACGTTTTCATGGGGGAAGGGACATTGCTATGAAGGGGACGCCGGACTTCCCAGCATTATTTAAAAAAAGATCATAAATTTAATGTAAAAAAACAAGTATTTCAACTGCAACAGCAGCAACATCGAAACTTTAAACGAACAGAAAATATGACATATATAATTGGGTTCACCCCGTAGTCAATGCCTCTCTCTTTAAGCCAAAGATTTTTTAGTACTTTCATCAGAATTATTTATTCTAATTAACGGCCTTTGTAATTAAGCGGTCATTTCTAAAGAATTGGAACAAAATTTGAATTTTCGCTTAAAGAGCAAGGTATTGACTAGTTGGCGAACCCCCTAATAAACGTATTAAAAATATATGAATATAGAAGTTCGTTTCGTAAGTTAATTCGTAAGTTACGTATATTTATTACTAATAAAAACGTTCGTAGATAAAATTAAACAAGTTTCGAGAAAGCCATTTAACTAAATAAAAGTAAATTAATATGAAAATTTTGTTTTAATTATTCATGTACGGTGAGCCAAGATCAAAACCTGCATTTATTCAAAAACGTTCAAAACTTAAATAAAAAAAAAACAAGTTTTTTAAACTGAAAGTAAGGAGCGACATTAAAACTTAAAACGAACAGAAATTATTCTGTATATGAAAGAGACTGTCCCCTCCTCAACGCCTTGCTCTTTACGCTAAAGTTTGACTCTGTCTCACAACTTTATTTTCTAAAACAATAAAAAACTTTAGCGTAAAGAGCGAGGCGTTGAGGAGGGGACAGTCCCTTTCATATACGGAATAATTTCTGTTCGTTTTAAGTTTTAATGTCGCTCCTTACTTTCAGTTTAAAAAACTTGTTTTTTTTTTATTTAATTTTTGAACGTGTTTGAATAAATGCAGGTTTTGATCTTGGTTTCCTAAAGAGGCAAACAATGTTCATACTCGAGGTATTAGTCAGTCCCCCCATACCTTACCTAAGTTTACTTCAACATCCTGCCCCCCAAAAGATTCATCCAAAAGTTGCCAAGAATGGTAGCTTATCTCTCAGTCAGTCACTTAATTGAGGTTAGTAATGAACCTGAGGAAACCAAAAATATTCTCAAGAAGAAAGCTATCACCAAACTCCTAGGTGATGACATCTTGCAAACAGCTATAGCTCAACTATCTTCCATCAAAAAGGACATAGATTCCACATCGAAGCTAGTTAAGCCCATTGACTCAACTGCAAATCAAATCGGTGCCATTGCCCTAGTCAAAGGCAAGAAATCTAAGAAAAAACGGTAAACTTTCCATCCCAGTCCAAAATTACCAGCAATGATAATTCGTCAGCTGAAGAAGAATTTCAATATTCAAATGAAGCAAATGATGAAACTTTGACCACAATGGATGTTTAAATGTATGCTATGCAAGATTTTACGTTTCTCACGAAATTATCACTGTGCAATAATGTTGTTTTTAACTATTACGATGACCAAAATAATTTGCGCAACAATCCCTTAGCTAGCCCTGATAGCCTCTTAAGCCATATTAACTGTGAATATCTCGACACTTTTGATTTTGTAAAAAATGTTAAACCTAAGCTAATGGAAGAGACCAAACTTAATATAATCTGCTTTAACATCAGAAGCATAAGAGATAAGTGGACTAATTTTAAAGATTTAATTTTAATTAACGGTTACTGCCCTTTCGACGTAATTGGAATAACGGAGACATGGTTTTCAGAAATTGATGATACTAATTAATTTTCCCTCCCTGGCTTTCAAGCTATTCATATTGAAAGAAAATTAACCAAGTCCTCTGGTGGCATTTCTCTTTACATCCGGTCAAGTCTAAAATTCACCAGGCTATTACACTGTGAATCCTTATTCTTTCCTGCGTAAAATGTACCGTAATCGTAAAATCGTACCGTAATCGTACCGTATCGTAAAAAGATACCTTCTTTGAAACATTTACCTCAAGTGGTCTTCTTCCAATAATCCTTTTTCCTACTAGAGTTGATCCTATTAGGTCTACCGCTACTGTAATTGATAACATTTTTGTATCCACTTCCCTGGGAAACCACCTGTCCTCCAAAATAATATTCTCTGACCTGTCAGACCACTTTCCAATCGATCTCTCCCTACCCTTCCAACCAACTACTAAACATCCTAGAACTAATACCCTTACGTCTAATAGAATATATAATATTGTGAATATGAACCGGTTCACGGATCGTTTGAAATCTTTTGACTGTTCCAAGGTTTTGGATTGTAAGGATGTTAATTCAGCCACAATTGGTTTTACACAGTGACGGAGTCATCTTATCAATTCAACCTTTCCAGTTTGTAAATCAAACCGAAAAACTACCTATATACACCCCTGGATTTCTAATAGCCTGATAATCTCTTCATACTGTAAAAATGACCTCTATAAGTTAGTCTGCAAAACCAGTAGCGCTATTGACCTAGCTAATTATAAAAAATAAAAAACTTATATACCAAACTCATCCGTGAAGCAAAAAAAAATTATTATTATTCAAAAATCACTTACTGCGAAGGCAACTTGCAAAAAATTTGGTCAACAATAAATGAAATTCTTTAAAAAAAAAAGGAATTCTAGATCTATACCTATTAACATTAAGGACATCAGTGGCAGAATAATTGACTCAATTTCAGTACTGGATGCTTTTAATAATTATTTTACCAATATCCCAAATGCTGACTCCTGTTCCCCCTCCGAGTCAGTACACCCTAGCAAGAATCCCAGATCCATGTTTTTCTCACCAACTGATAGTAATGAGGTGCTTCAAGATATCGAATGTCTCTCTAATAGTAGTACAGCTGACTTCCTTGGGGTAAGTAATAAGCTTCTTAGAACTGCATCTTCCTATGTTTGTGAACCCATTGTGCATACAGCAAACCTGTCTATGATCAATGGAGTCTTCCCAGAAATATTTAAATCAGCAATTGTCCCGATTCATAAGAAAGGTGATCCGTCTGAGATAAGTAATTGTCGTCCAATCTCACTTCTCCAAATCCAAATCTCCAAATCCAAATCTCACGTATCCAAAGTGCTCGAGAGAATTATCTTCCGACGTCTTTCTTCCTTTTTATTTGGGATTCATCCTTCAGATTCGTTGATTTCTTCTCATCAATATGGCTTCCGTTCCAAATTTTCAACTGCTCATGCATTAGTCGACGCCACATAGTTCATCCGTTCCCAACTTGACCTTAAAAATACTGTAATTGGCTTATTTCTGGATTTTCCTAAGGCCTTTGAAATGGTTGATCACAGTGTTTTATTAAGTAAACTCAAGAACATAGATTCGTAGAATTCCTTTCTCATGGTTTGGCTTTTATCTCTCTGGTAGAGTACAGAGTGTGAGTCTGGGCGGCATGACCTCGCATCCTCTACCTGTCCGCAGGGGCGTCCCGTAGGGCTCTGTTCTTGGTCTAATACTTTTTCTCCTTTATATTAATGATTTGGTTACAGGCCTGGGTCCATCAGTGCACCCAATAATTTTTGCTGACGATGCCAACTTTTTCATCACCGGCCCTAATTTACCATCCGTCGTCACCTCTGCTCAAATCCTTCTGAATAGAGTACAGGAATGGTCTCTCGTTAACTGCATGACAATTAACAGCAAGAAAAATCAGGTTGTATTATTTTGAACCCCTTACAAAAAAAATAAAGCTCAGCAAGCACTTGGCCTAAAATATTCCACTAATCTCCTCCCGCAGGTCCAAGTTGCCAAGTTTCTCGGTGTCCACATAGACTCTTCCCTATCATTTGCAACTCATGTATCCTACATCAGAGCCATAATCTTGCGACAGGTAAGTATGATTAATCATGTGAATAATTTTCGTCCCCCTGATATCCTTATCACCCTTTATTAGCGCCAGATTTCAGCACGTTACGGACTCGATGACCCCATCGTCGTGATCACGACCAGGACGGAAATGTTTCTGAAATCTTTAGACTCAACGCATAGTATGTTTTAAGCTATAGTCAGTAATGCGTAATGGTTGTCTTTTTATGTAAATAATTTCGCCATTTTTTTTTTTTTTTTTTTTTTTTTTTCTTTTTTTTTTTTTTGTTATTGAAGTATTAATTTAAGTTGTTTGTTTGTTTAATGTGTTTTGTTGTTTTCTTTTAATTTTTTCTCTACTCCATTTTTACTTTTTGTATTGCTAAAGATGGGTAATAAAAACCATTCATTCATTCATTACTCTTTTATTTACCCATATATCTCATACTGGGGATCTGTTTGGGGCAACACTTATCCTTCGGTTACAATAAATTAAAATCTGCCCAAAACCGTGCCGTCAAAGCAGTTTTTTGGCTGCCCCAACTATATCCCACCAAGGACTTATACTCCAATTTTGGTATTATCCCTTTTGCACAAATCATTCAAAAATTAAATTTATCCCTTGCATACTCCGCTTACCATAAAAACCTTCCTCCCCAATCATTATCTTATTTTAATTGCAATAATTCTGAAGGCCTATGTCTCCGTTCAGCCAACCGTTCCTTTATTGTCCCCAAGTGTGTCTATAGCTCTGTCCAGCGATCCCCCATTTATAAATCTATACTTCAATGGAATATAATACCCTCCAGTATCGAGCTATCCACAAGTTTTCGCACGCTGTATAATAATGTTACTAAACTTTGATATTATAAATCTCTAAATTTTTAATAAATTTGCTTTAATTTACCCGTGTTTTCTTTTTTTTCTTTTTTTTCTCTCTTGTTCATTTTCAATTTTTTTTTGTTATGGTCCTCAACAACTTTTCTTCCAGGATCCATATTATTATTGGTATTATGTTTCATCTTTTCTTATTTCAATAAACTGAATTAAATTGAAAATTGAAATAAATTATATACGGTATTTCCCATATATTCTGTCACTTGTCTTTGTCTTGTCTCGCGCTAAGCTGAAAAAACTAACGAAGAAACCGGTTTGTTCTTGAGTTTTACACAGCGTAAACTTGAGTGAGTTGTATATAATACACAAGTACCAAAACTCCTTTCCCCTACGGAAATTAAAATAAAACTCAAATAAAAGTCTCAAATTTGGAAAGGCTTCTGTTCCACATGGGGGGAGGTATTTACGGGGGAGTAAAGTATTTGGACAGATTGAAGTAATAAAATAAGTCTGTATAGGTATATATACAATAAAAAATTACAGAATAATAGCGATGTATCTGGAAATTTTTTTAACTGAAAAAAAAAAAATATATATATACAATTATAAATTAAATTTAATTTTTAATTTAATAGTTTTTTAAAAGTTTTAACTGTTTTTTTTTCAATAACCGTTTTTCAAATTATTAAGTACTATTATTAGGTTAATGTTATTTTCCAGTTAAGTGTTTTATGATCATCGCTGATCAAAGTTTATGTTATTTGTGCCTTCCATTGATTTTACTATGTTCATGGTCGTATATTTGGCTTTAAGATACACTTCTCTATCTATCTGTTTAATATGCAAAATACTTGTACCAAACACATTTTGCATGCAACCCGCTATACTTTAACCCCCTACCTCTCTAAGATGCAAATATATATCCCAAATTTATTTCTAAATTAACGAAGAAACAAACGAAAAAACTGGAATGAAATAAACGTGTTTATTGTACACGATGAATATATGTTTATATTATAATTGTGTTTACTCCTACTGTCTCTATTGTAACTATCTTAGGAGATTGAAGTGCTTCGTGACTACCATGAAGACGATATCATGGAGACAGGAAGATTTAGCCCAAGTGAAGAACGCCAACCTCTTGTCAGCAGTGACGCCTCAACCCAGGTTCCAGCTCATTACATCCACGAGAGAAGAAGAAGCACAAAAAGTAATCACTAAGTGAATAACGGAAATTTTTCGTGTGCTTTGTTTGTTTTCCTATCCGAAAAATTTGATTTCTCGCTACCACTAGGCAAGGGCGCCCTCATGAGTTTTTGATAGAGGTAACAAACCCATGGAGAATTTTTCCTAATAACGAAGGAGTTTAAAAATTTATTTTTCAGGAAACGGTTATTTTTTCAAATATTGAAAATGCTTCTAATTTTTGAGAAGCTTTTTTTTACACTAAAATGTTCAGAAAAATCACTCAACAACATATCCAAAATCCGCTAAAATCGCCCGCCGGGAAAACTCTCTGGGGCTGCTTAAAGGGGGTAAAAAAAATGTTTTTTTTTAATTTTTGGCATTTGGGAAGCTTTGTTTACACTAAAATGTTCAGAAAAAATTGCAGATCAACATATCCGAAATCCGCTAAAATCGCCCGCCGGTAAAACCTTCTGGGGCTGCTTAATGGGGGTGAAAAATCCCTTTTTCGATTTTGTTATTTCGGTACGTTCGGAGACTCGATTATGGTATAAATCAACTCGCTGAAATCGAAAATGATGTCACTTTTATTGTAACACTTCATAGTCCAAACTGGCAGTACCAATCTTCGTTTCATGGCCCTTCAGCCAGGAAGTGCAATGAGGGATTTGCGGCCAGCCATCTTGTGCTTTCGTACACTTTCCCCGTTTAGCTTTCCCAGATTTCTTTATGTACCCATTTAGGGCTGGGTCGACTCTGGCTGACTTTACAGAGCTTCTGATCTTGCACAGGTTTGCTTCACAGTTTAAAGAAAATTGCTTACATTAATAGCGTTTGCAATACTCTCTTCAAGATCCAGTTCAAATGCCCCAGACAAAAATTTTTATATGAAAATGGTTGCCAACAGGAAGTGGAATATATTTTAATGATGCGTCGATTGTTTCGGTTTTGTTTTGTAGGTTTCTTTTTAGTGCATTTTATGTGCTAGAAGAAGGGGGTCTTTGTACATGTTGAAGTTCAAAATGTTACATTTCCACATTATTCACATTTATTACATTTCCGTAGCGTTCGAGTCCATAAAGACCTTAGCGGCCCCAAGGAAAGATGGATCGGACCGGTACACTGACAGTCTGACAGATTTATCAATTCCTTGTAATCTCGAAGTGGTTTCACAGCCTAGGAACGCGTGCAGAAATAGAATTGCACCACACATGTCCCTTAGTTGTTCTTTGATGGAGCAAATATTCCATAGCTTATGTTCGTTTGAAGCTTTCGCCTCGGATCTGAAATATATGCCTTTGTAGGTGGCAGTGACATGATAGAGGAGAAGGATAAGGAGGTCAGTGTCGTTGCCGATGAGACACGTCAACGGAGTTCTTGCATTATGAATGGCTGTGGTTACAATCAGGACATCCCCGTCAGCAGAGGCATTTTGTACCGAACAACCTGCAGAGGACAATTTTTCTCCTATCGCTAGAACTATCCGCTGCTTGTTTGTGCAGTTTTGCAAGAACTCTTCCTTCTTTCTTGTTAACTTTGTTGTACCAGTGAATTCTACCACTGGGCACAATTTACCCCTGGAACGTTTGAGGTGAGCCATACCTTTCGTCGAAGTACCTTTGCCATATTCATCAAAATCTACCGAAGCTTTTCTAAATCTAGTGGTGACATACTTGACGTAACTTTCGCTAATGAAGTCAAATATAGATTTGGATTTCCAAGTCAATTTCTGGAGCAGCCAGCCGCCATCAACGACATAGTGGCACGAGTCTAAGCGCTCATCCGAATGGTCCCCTGACGCCTTTCGAATTGCGTTGGACAGAGATGGTTTGTCGGCAGGACGCTGAACTTCATAGGATACAAAAAGGGATGGGGGATACGTATAAAGCTCATTTGACAAAAGGTCTCGAAGATCGAATTCTTCCCGGTTCGCCACCGTAGCTAAGCGCCGGAACAGAAGCCCTTGATCTACATGAACCGGTTCACCATCGATATTAACTACTGATTTGGATGCCATTGTAACAGCCTTGTCTTTCTTTCTGAACGAAAATGAATCAGCTGCCTTCCCAATCATTTCGTCTGGAATTCGGGCTCCAACTTTTTTCGCGGTGTTTGAATCTACATTGGGTGATGCAGTTTCACGGTAACGATGTTGAGGAGCCCTCCGTGTTCTCTGAACGGAATCAGGGTTCGCAAAAAGTCTAGGACCGCCTCCTTGTCATCAGTATCTCTCTTCTTCCGCCACTGGAGCGTTTCGACGTGTTGTTCACTTGTTGAGTAACTCAGGCTAATCAGACCTTGCATTGAGGCATTTACTTCAGCACAGGTCGGCATCGAAAAAGCCCATATTAGACGCTCAGTTTTTGTGATCCCCCGCCCAAGAGTTAGTCCACCTGTTGTCTTCAAACTGCGCATGAGAGCTTGCTCAATGACTATATCTGGTGACAATCCAGCCCAGTACCGATCGCTTCGTATTATAACACACTGACCGATTTTGAAACTTGAGTAGAGCTCTGGATTGTCTTCTTTCAGGTCAACCATAGTCTGGAGATGAAGACGAGCAGACTTTGCGTACAGGTTGTGCCCTGCTGCCGCATAGTACGGAAGCATCTGTTTAAGACTATCCAAATACAGATCCCAGTTCCCGCAACATATCAAGTCAATCAAGTCTACTTACTCATAATAATGTGTCTGCCAAACTAGCTGATATAACAGTCAGGTACTTTTGAAGATAGATGGCGATACTGTCGTGTGTGCTGTGCAGCCTGTGTTTTCGAAACCTAACTGTACCTAGTCTATAATGAGCCGTATAGACTAGAATATTCAAGTTTCTATGCTTCTATGCTTAGTCTCTCTTTTTCTAAAGTCCAGTTTTCACAAATTCGATTCTCATCAGATAACCAGGTTCCCGACGACTAGCGAAGCAAAAATGAGGGAGGTACTTCTCTGCTCCTGTTAGTTCTATATTCTCCTCTATTTCTTTTGGCAGGCTGTTCGAAGTATTTCAGGCGTCCATTGATGTGATCTTTCTGTAAAACTTTGGAAGAAAAGCTACTTTCCTTTACTTTGGCAATGGAGCTATTAAAATCTTATTGTTTGTAGTTTAATATAAGTTAGAGAAGTGTTACAATAAAAGTGACATCATTTTCGGTTTCAGCGAGTTGATTTATACCAGAATCGAGTCTCCGAACGTACCAAAATAAGAAAATCGAAAAAGGGATTTTTCACCTCCTTTAAGTAGCCCCAGATGGTTTTTCCGGCGGGCAATTTTAGCGGATTTCGGATATGTTGTTCTGGAATTGTTTTTGAACATTTTAGTGTGAACAAAGCTTCCCAAATGTCAAAAAAAAAAAAAACAAACATTTTTTTACCCCCTTTAAGCCGCCCCAGAGAGTTTTCCCGGCGGGCGAGTTTAGCGTATTTTGGATATGTTGTCGATCTATTTTTATGAACATTTTAGTTTAAAAAAAAGCTTCTCAAAAATTAGAAGCATTTTCAATATTTGAAAAAATAACAGTTTCCTGAAAAATAAATTTTTAAACTCCTTCGTTATTAGGACAAATTCTCCATGGGTTTGTTACCTCTATCAAAAACTCATGACGGCGCCCTTGCCGAGTGGTATCGAGAAATCAAATTTTTCGGAATAGGAAAACAAACAAAGCACACGAAAAAATTCCGTTATTCACTTAGTGATTACTTTTTGTGCTTCTTCTTCTCTCGTGGATGTAATGAGCTGGAACCTGGGTTGAGGCGTCACTGCTGACAAGAGGTTGGCGTTCTTCACTTGGGCTAAATCTTCCTGTCTCCATGATATCGTCTTCATGGTAGTCACGAAGCACTTCAATCTCCTAAGATAGTTACAATAGAGACAGTAGGAGTAAACACAATTATAATATAAACATATATTCATCGTGTACAATAAACACGTTTATTTCATTCGGTAGCGTAATTACGGATAGAACTAAGACGGTAAGTCTCCTTCTTCCTACAGAAAAGCGTAGCAAAAACAACGGGAACTTCGTTTAACTTTGTAACTTTGGTAAAAAACTTATTATAAAGAATATTGATAAAATATTTTGTAACATTTGTCTTGTGCCTTGTTTTTTAAATCTGTTTGTTGATGGGAAGTAAGTACATTAAATGCATTTCCTCCAAAATCAGGTTTCAAGATCGAGTCACAGTCAATATCAGCTTTCAAAATAGTGTTGTAGCATGGTTCTGCTTTAGAATTAATTAATGGCATTATTCCGTGGCCGGCGTTTATCCTTCCAGGAAATACCCCCCCTCGTGGAAAATAAGGCTTTCAAAAATTGAGATGTTTATTTGAATTTTTTTTTATTTACTTAGGGGGGAAGGAATTTTAGTACTTTTCTATTATGCGCCACTCACTCAAGTTTACGCTGTGAAATATTCGAGAACACACAATTTTTTTCGTTTTTTAATTCGCTACTTTAGAAATAATTTGGCATAGTTATGTGCCGATTAGGGGGGGGGGAGGTGAAAGGCGAGCGGTTTGCATGCAAAATGTTTTTGTTAAAATTATTCTTCATATTCGACATATGGATATATAATTATATCTTAAAGCCAAATATAAGTCCATGAACATATTAAAATCAATGAAAGGCACAAATAACATAAACTTTGATCAGCGATCATCATAAAACAATTAAATGAAACATTACATTAAACTAATAATATTACTTAATACTTGTAAAAAAGTTTATTGAAAAAAAACAATTAAAACTTTGAAAAAAAACTTAAATTAAACATTACATTTACTTTATACTTGTATATATATATTCTTTTTTAAGTTAAAAAAATTTACAGATACATCGCTATTCTTCTGTAATTTTTTAGTGTATATATACCTAGAAAGAATTATTTTCTTACTTCAAACGGTCCAAATACTTTACTCCCCCGTAAATACCTCCCCCCAGGTGGAACAGAAGCCTTTCCAAATTTGAGAATTTTATTTGAGTTTTTTTTTTAATTTCCGTAGGGGAAAGGAGTTTTGGTACTTGTGTACTATATACAACTCACTCAAGTTTACGCTGTGTAGAAAAAAAAAACAATGAAAATCATTCTATGACTAGTTTTGACAAGATGTAGCATGTACACCTTTGTTTTTACCCTTCGATCCGTTTTGGTCCTTAAGAATAGTGCTAAAACTTTAATTTGTGATCGAATGAAACGTCTACCAATTTTCTACGATCATTTGTTCAGTATGGTAAGGTCGGGGAAAAGTTGTGTTTCAGAGCTACGATGCATCCGAACTTAAGGTGGGTGTTGGAAGGAATCGGATCCAAAAATTGTTCAGCTTAGGTGTGCTATGTCAAAAGGTTTTGGCGGAATAAGAAGATTTTAAAAGTTTTTTGTTTGGACATCTCGACTGTAGTTTTTCTAAATGCGTTATGTGCCATCAATTTGTAAACTTTGACCCCTTAGACCATCGGTTCAAAACTGATTTTGGGCCTTGCCCCACCTAGGCATTTCGAAAATCCTGATGTCCTCTTGTGATATTTTAATTTTTTTTTTGTGCATTCGCCGGAAGGAAAATTACAAGGTCTTTAACTTGGTATCCTTGGTGACGTCATTCACATGGAAGGTTTTTTTCAAAATCAAGGCTCTAAAGTAGGATAGTCAGACGAAGGGGGCACGTCCTGTCCATGACCCCCCAAAATATTTTTATGTGTCATCTGTAGGGCCTACGCCTCGCGCTGGGAATCACGGCCTTAGACTAAGCGATTTTTTTGTTTGCTCCGACACATTTCTCTTATTTTTTTTGTTCATTTTTGATTTACTGTTTTATCTCGAATACGTTCAGACCAACTTTTCTCTTTTAAAAAAATATATTTAAACCCTAGTTCTCACTCACAAAGTTTTCCGTCATTATTTTAATTATCAATGGTATTTGGTGAAGGCCAGCTGTATTTTGAATAACCCTCCCCTTCCATCAGCTACTCAATTGAATTATTTCCACTTGCATTAATTCACGAAAATGTTGGGCACTTTTCAGAATTATAGAGGTAGAGGGTGTTCTGTTGTTTTTTCATTTTATACGTGAAGTACTGAAAAAAAGGGCATTTTCAATGGAAATATACGATATATTTTCCAAAATCGGTTGGAGGGGGGGGGGGGAGCAAGACCAAACGATCAAAATTTTTCCAGTTCGGTCCCAAAATCTTTGCTCTTATATTTCAACTTCCCAATTCCTGGAGCAAGTCAAGGAATTTCTCTCATGTAAGCTTGTGCATTTACCGAATTTTTATTTTGAAGTTTGTGTTTATTACTGTGAAAATTCGTGATTTATAGTTTCTGATTTGCGTTCCTGATTTCCTGAAAAACTGATCACTGATGTTTCTGAAAATCGTACCGTCAGTTGGGATGGTAAGAAGCCATTAAGGTCATGCGGTATCTTATAGGTTCATTGTATCTCGTCCATTATAAACTTTTTAGTTTGTTTGGCCAAGCTATTTATAATTTATTTATGCGGTCTTGCCGTAACTCGTAGAACTTGGATAATAGATAAGGATAAACGGCAGAAAACTAAAAGCCGACACCTAACTTCCCAAAAATCTTTTAAAAACCATTTAGTTTTTCTCATTTTGTGATGGAGATAGAGTTATTCAGTTTGAAGGAACTTATATCATCAGAAAGCATCAGTGAATTGGAATTTTTTGATTAAATGCAGCAAAATTTTCTCTTTTTGTTCCGGAAAGGGCATTCTGTAAAGATATTCGAGTACACCTGCTAGGAAAATGCTAAACAGTCGGCTAAAAGGAAATATCTGAGCAATTTAACGGCTTTGGGTGATCCCTGTGGTGCCACCCGCTTTGAAAATTTGACAAATTTCATGGGCACATCATAGATTCTAAATAGCTCTTGATGGTGGTTAGCCCCCTACGGGCTAACTGCGGTAGCCCTCTGCGGTATTTTTCTTTGTTATTTGTACTCGCACTTTACCTAACAAATGAGAAAATTAATGAAACATAGCAACCGAACCTCTAATTAATCAATCAATAGTAACCAAAACTCTAAAACATGGAATTTTGAGACCAATAGATATATCAAAAGAATCGGCTTTTATGTTGATTCCAAATATATAAATTTCATTAAATTTAGTTTTATCCATCAAAGGTTACGATCATCAGAAATTTTCCCATCTTTTCGAAAAAAGGGAGAAACAGCACTCAAAAGTCAAGTGATCTCAATAAAAATCACACCATTAGATTAAGCGTATCAGTGAATCCTACTGTGTAGGTTTCAAGCCCCTATCTATAACAATATAGAATTTTGTATTTTTGCAAGAAGAAAGAAGACGGACGAGTGTTTTTTTTTACTTCCCTAGGGGTGATTGTATCGATTCAGTGGTCCTAGAATATGGGTAGAGGGCTCATACAAAAGGAAATTAAAAGTTCTAGTGCCCCTTAATGTTACATAAAAATGGGCCCCCTCCCCCGCCCCTTTTTCTCCCAAAATCGTCGGATCAAAATTTTGAGATGGCAATTTTGTTAATTATAGTTGTAAGGCATAATAACTATGCCTTTGGATATTACATGACCCCCTACAGCCCCAGGGGAAAGCTCTTTAAGTGATAAAATTTGCCCATTGGTTACGCATTGTATTTGTTACTGGGATGTTGGCATACATTTTTGGGTGGGGAAGGGACAAATTTTCTGCTGGGAGTTTTTCCATGGAGAGGAACGTTTCCAGGGATTGAACTTGTCAGGGGAAATTATACAGTGGGGGAAATTGCCAGAATTCTTACACAAAATTGTTTTTATATGTCTTCCTTTCTCTTTTCCGTCTCAATTTTACGCGCGGAGTGTTTGAGAGCTATTGTCCGGGGTAAATTTTCACCAGTATTTAATTGTCTAGAGGATATTTCCGTGGGGAGGGGGTTTCTTCTTCAAGGTTGGGCCAGATTTCCTGGTATTATCTAAAATACAATCAGAAATTAATCAACTGAAAGTAAGAAGTTTTTTCAGCTGAAAGTAAGGAGCAACATTAAAACTCAAAACGAACAGAAGTTATTATGTATATAAATGGGGTTGTCCAAATTCTCTAATAATAACTCCTGAAACACAAGGGCCGTTTAAGTAAAACAATAAGACACTTTTTTGAAAGTACGGAAAAAATTTAGCGTAAAGAGCGAGGAGTTGAGGAGGGGACAACCCCCTTTATATACATAATAATTTCTGTTCGTTTTAAGTTTTAATGTTGCTCCTTACTTTCAGTTGAAAAACTTGTTTTTTTTTATTTCTAGCCGCAGAATAGAAATCAATAGAATAATTAAGTCCAACTTAAATTGATAATCTAGTAGTTTTTGTGGTTTCATGGAAGTAGCTGGTTAATTTTATGTGAGTATTAATTGTATATATATATATATGTATATATATATATATATATTATATATATATATATATATATATATATATATATATATATATATATATATATATATATATATATATATATATATATATATATATATATATATATATATATATATATATATATATATATTTATATATATATTATATATATATATATATATATATATATATATATATATATATATATATATATATATATATATATATATATATATATATATATATATATATATATATATATATATATATATATATATATATATATATATATATATATATATATATATATATATATATTTATTTATAACATACAACAAGTAATAATATAAATGAATAAATAGATCTTAAAGCGAGTAAATAATATATATATATATATATATATATATATATATATATATATATATATATATATATATATATATATATATATATATATATATATATATATATATATATATATATATATATATATATATATATATATATATATATATATATATATATATATATATATATATATATATATATATATATATATATATATATATATATATATATATATATATATATATATATCATATATATATTTATTTATAGCATACAACAAGTAATAATATAAATGAATAAATAGATCTTAAAGCGAGTAAATATAGTAAATAATGATCCTGCATCTTTACTTTGATACTAGTTTTGATACTTTAATAAAAGTTTGATATTGAAATACAAATCTATTTTGAAATAAGGCATTTTCTAAGGTATTGAAACCTTTTGACATAAAAAACTAAAAAAAATTAATAATAAGAAAAAGAAACTCTAAAAAATAATTTTTTCAAATAAAATTAAGGATAATAATAAACTTAAAATCAGCAGATAAAAATAAATTTTAAAACTTAAACTAGGAACGACGAGAAATTACTATAAAAGAAAAAATGAAACCCAAAACGAGCAAAAATCAAATAAACAATCATAGCAAAAACTTATAATAAGTGCTGATATAAATGAATTAATTACAAGAAATTACTAATTAGAAATTTTACAAGAAATTAAAAATTACTAAAAAAAAGAGTTTGGGTTTTGCCTCCTTCTTTCACTGTAAAAGTCATTGGCGCTTTACTGAAAACTATGTGTCTTGAACAGTCTTGAAAAGTACAAATAAAATCAAAGTGAATAATTGATATATAATGATATGAATTGTTAAAAATAATCACTTCAAGGTTTTATTTTGCTGTAATTTTATTTTTATTGTCAATGCTGTAATAACTGGAATAGAAAATATCTGTAATATAATTTTTTTCCAATGAAGTGCCAATGACGGAGTAGGCTTTAGACCTTTACTGTTAAGGAAGGGGGCAGCATCCAAGCTCTTGTTTTTATTGAAACTATAATTATCTTGAACAGTCTTGGAAAGAACTAATAACATTAAACTGAATATTTGATATATAATGATATTAATTACTGAAAGCTCGTCACTTCAAAATCTAATTCTGCTCTAGTTTCTATGTTTATTTTCAATGTTGTAATAAGTACAAACAAAAAATATTTGTAATATAATTCGTTTTCAGTAAAGCGCCCATGACGCAGTAGGTTTTAGACTTTTACAGTAAAAAAAGGAGGCAAAACCACAACTCTTAATTGTAGTGATTTTTGTTCGCTTCAAGCTTGATTTCCATATTCAATTTAAGTTTCACTCGTCTTAAGATTTATTTATTCATTTATGTTAGCAACTAGAGTACGTTTCGTTGCTATGATTTTTTGTTAAATTTCTGCTCGTTTTTGGTTTCATTTTTTCTCTAATAGTAATTTTTGTCGTTTTTATTTTGTATTATAAAAGGTATTTGTATATGCGGATCTTAAAGTTAATATGGCCTTCACTATCTTTGAAAAACTCCTGTTCCGGAGAGTTTTTTTTATGTCATGTCCTATAAATGGGACAGCTTATATCTGGGAAACAAAAAAATCTGTAATTGCATTTTTGACTAACTTTTGAGATAAAAAGAAGGTGGTGAAAAGGGCAACTAGAATCTCTGACATTTTTTCTTGTGCCTTAATGGGTTATCTATGCTAGGAACAACCTTACAGTCACGCTTGGCGGTAAAATCTACATTATGACAGACCAGAAGCTCAACAATGTTTAACTCTCAAACAAAGAATTTGGAAATGTCCAGTCACAGTTGAGATTTCAGCCATAAATTTTAAAAATCGAAAAGATGGAAGCTAGGGACAGCAATTTTTTTGTCTGTAGGATGATTCTGGAAAAATATTATAAGAAAAATGTTCATAGCAATTCAATTTTTCGCTTCAGTACTAGAGGTCGGATGTTAAAGACTAAGGGAAAACAAACTAATGAAACAAAAGAAACCACACCTAAAATTTTTCGTTAATATTTTCTTTTTTTGATCGATAGATGTGACTATACAAAGAAATAAATCTGGAAACGACAAACGGGTCTATTAGCTAGTATAAAGGAAAAGACGAGAAACAATCCAACGAATATTTCACCCGTATACAACAAGGCTTCTTCAGCGTAAATATATATATATATATATATATATATATATATATATATATATATATATATATATATATATATATATATATATATATATATATATATATATATATATATATATATATATATATATATATATATATATATATATATATATATATATATATATATATATATATATATATATATATATATACATATATATATATATATATATACCAGTATACTATCCATAGATAACACACATAAAACTACTAGATTATCAATTTAAGTTGGACTTAATTATTCTATTGATTTCTATTCTACGGTTAGAAAATATTTTATTCTACGGTAGAATTATTCTATTCTACAGTTAGCATTTAATCCTGCCAGTTTGTTGGTTTCCAGATGGAAGTAGCTGGTTAATTTTATGTGAGGATTAATTGTGTATATATTATATAATATAATATTTTAATATGATATGTATTAAAAGTCTTCATCGTGACAGATAAAAAAGTCTTCATCGTGACAGATAATAATAATTCTGATGATAATGTTTTAGTTATTGCGTCAGCACCACATGCTTCCGAGCAAAATGAAGATGTCAATTGTTCTAAGAAACGAAACAAAAGGAAGCAGTAGGTACGTCCGATGCTAAAAAACAATAAAATAGATATACTAGGGAAGCTAAACTTGCTTAATTAGCTTCTCCTGACTGATGATGATGAAAAACTTATGAATTTCACACGCTTTACTAGAAATTAAAAAAAAAAAACGTTTTCCAACTGAAAGTAAGGAGCAACATTAAAACATAAAACGAACAAAAATATTACGTAAATAAAGGGGTTGTCCCCTCCTCAACACCTCGCTCTTCACGCTAAACTTTTTCCATACTTAAAAAAACGTCTTATTGTTCTAGTTAAACGGCCCTTGTGTTTCAGGAGTCATTATTAGAGAATTAGGACAACCCCATTTATATACATAATAATTTCTGTTCGTTTTAAGTTTTAATGTTGCTCCTTACTTTGAGCTGAAAAAACTTCTTACTTTCAGTTGATTAATTTCTGATCGTTTTTTAAATAATACAAGGAAATCTGGCCCAACCTTGAAGCAGAAACCCCCTCCCCACGGAAATATCCTCTAGACAATTCAATCCCGGTGAAAATTTACGCCGGACAATAGCTCTCAACCACTCCTTGCGTAAAATTGAGACGGAAAAGAGAAAGGAAGACATATAAAAAGAATTTTGTATAAGAATTCTGGCAATTTCCCCCGACAAGTTCAATCCCTGGAAACTTCCCTCTCCATGGAAAAACCCCCAGCAGAAAATTTGTTCCTCCTCCACCCAAAAATGTATGCCAAAATCCTAGAAACAAAAACAATACGCAAACAATGGGCAAATTTTATCAATTAAAGACCATTACCGAGGGGCTGTGGGGGTCATGTTATACCCACAGGCATAGTTATTATGCTTTACAACTATGATTAACAAAATTAATATCTCAAATTTTGGAGCCTACTTTTTGGGTAAAAAAGGGGCGGGAGAGGGGACCCATTTTTCTGTAGCCTAAAAAGAGCACTGTAACTTTTAATTTTCTTTCGAATGAGCCCTCTACCGATATCCTAGGACCACTGGATCGATAAGATCACCCCTGGGGAATAAAAAAAAAAACACTCGTTTATATTCTTTCTTCTTGCAAAAAAACAAAATTCTATATTGTTATAGATAGGGGCTTGAAACCTACACAGTAGGATTCACTGATACGCTTAATCTAATGGTGTGATTTTCTTTGAGATCACTTGACTTTTAGGGGCTGTTTCTCCCTTTTTTCGAAAAGGAGGAAAAATTTCTGAGGCTCGTAACCTTTGATGGATAAGACTAAACTTAATGAAATTTATATATTTGAAATCAACATAAAAAGCCGATTCTTTTGATATATCTATTCGTATCAAAATTCCGTTTTTTAGAGTTTCGGTTACTATTGTTTGATTAATTAGAGGTTCGGTTGCTATGTTTGATTAATTTTTTGATTTGTTAGGTAAAGTGCGAGTACAAATAACAAAGAAAAATACCGCAGAGGGCTACCGCAGTTAGCCCGCAGGGGGCTAAACCACCATCAAGAGCTATTTAGAATCTGTGATGTGCCCATGAAATTTGTCAAATTTTCAAAGCAGGTGGCACCACAGGGATCACTCAAAGCCGTTAAATTGCTCAGATATTTCCTTTGAGCCGATTGTTTAGCATTTTCCTAGCAGGTGTACTCGAATATCTTTACAGAATGCCCTTTCCGGAACAAAAAGAGAAAATTTTGCTGCATTTAATCGAAAAATCCCAATTCACGCTTTCTGATGATGTAAGTTCCTTCAAACTGAATAACTCTATCTTCATCCCAAAATGAGAAAAACTAAATGGTTTTTACAAGATTTCTGGGAAGTTAGGTGTCGGCTTTTAGTTTTCTGCCGTTTATCCTTATCTATTATCCAAGTTCTAGAGTTACGGCAAGACCGCATAAATAAATTCTAAATAGCTTGGCCAAACAAACTAAAAAGTTTATAATGGACGAGATACGATGATCCTATAAGATACCGCATGACCTTAATGGCTTCTTACCATCCCAATTGACGATACGATTTTCAGAAACCTCAATGATCAGTTTTTCAGGAAATCAGGAACGCAAATCAGAAACTATAAATCACGAATTTTCACTGTAATAAACACAAACTGCAAAATAAAAATTCGGTAAATGCACAAGCTTACATGAGAAAAATTCCTTGACTTGCTCCAGGAATTGGGGAAGTTGAAATATAAGAGCAAAGAATTTGGGACCGAAGCGGAAAAATTTTGATTGTCTGGTCTTGCCCCCCCCCCCTCCAACCGATTTTGGAAAATATATCGTATATTTCCATTGAAAATGCCCTTTTTTCAGTACTTCACGTATAAAATGAAAAAACAACAGAACACCCCCTACCTCTATAATTCTGAAAAGTGCCCAACATTTTCGTGAATTAATGCAAGTGGAAATAATTCAATTGAGTAGCTGATGGAAGGGGTGGGTTATTTAAAATACAGCTGGCCTTCACCAAATACCATTGATAATTAAAATAATGACGGAAAACTTTGTGAGTGAGACCTAGGGTTTAAATATATTTTTTTAAAAGAGAAAAGTTGGTCTGAACGTATTTGAGATAAAACAGTAAATCAAAAATGAACAAAAAAAATAAGAGAAATGCGTCGGAGCAAACCATAAAATTGCTTAGTCTAAGGCTGTGATTCCCAGCGCGAGGCGTAGGCCCTACAGATGACACATAAAAATATTTTGGGGGGTCATGGACAGGACGTGCCCCCTTCGTCTGACTATCCTACTTTAGAGCCTTGATTTTGAAAAAAACCTTCCATGTGAATGACGTCACCAAGGATACCAAGTTAATGACCTTGTAATTTTCCTTCCGGCGAATGCACACACAAAAAAAATAACAAAATTTAAATATCACAAGGGGGCATCAGGAATTTGGAAATGCCTAGGTGGGGCAAGGCCCAAAATCAGTTTTGAACCGATGGTCTAAGGGGTCGAAGTTTACAAATTGATGGCACATAACGCATTTTGAAAAACTACAGTCGAGATGTCCAAACAAAAAACTTTTAAAATCTTCTGATTCCGCCAAAACATTTTGACATAGCACACCTAAGCTGAACAATTTTTGGATCCGATTCCCTCCAACACCCACCTTAAGTTCTGATGCATCGTAGCTCTAAGACACAACTTTTCCCCGACCTTACTATACAGAACAAATGATCGTAGAAAATTGGTACACGGTTCATTCGATCACAAATTAAAGTTTTAGCCCTATTCTTAAGGGCCAAAACGGATCGAAGGGTAAAAACAAAGGTGTACATGTTACATCTTGTTGAAACTAGTCATAGAGTGATTTTCATTGTTTTTTTGTTTTTTTTTTTCACGGGCTATCCACTAGAACGGACCGTCGAGAAAGTTGAGGAAGGAGAAGGGCTCACTCAATCAAAAAATACAAATTCTAGTTAGCTTGTTGATACCCCAACCAATGGGCCAGCAGCCTGACACCTAATCTGACAACAGATACTCCATATGCGATCAATCAGTCTCCCAGCCCCATATATAAAACAAAGATCCTCCAGAGTAATTGCTGGCGCATAGGGGGTTGAATCGACGTTTCAGTTTCAACAAGATTTTTTCACCAACTTAATCAAAACAGCATAAAAAAAATTATTGAATCGGGGACGACAAGATAGGTGAAGTACCAGGGTAATGATCGAATTATGCAAATATCCCCTCCGAATCAACGTACTAGCTGTGACTAAGTAAAGAGCGATTTGTCTTCCATCGATTTTTCCTCGGTCACTTCACATAGAATGAATGTTTGTAGAAACTTGTTCAGTCTCATACACTATCTCCTCTGGCAATCGTGTAACCCCAGTGGTACTGAATCATATATTTTATAGAACTACTTTGCTCAGAATGATCGGAAGGTGTAAAAATGTGCTTTCTCACAGGAAGAGAATCCGCAAACGCCCAAAGGCAAGGGCCCCAAATTGTTCCAATAGACCCAACTGGCCCATTCTTCAAAGACAAAAACGTTGCACCTTTTAAAGACCTTTAAAGACCTTACTATACAGAACAAATGATCTTAGAAAATTGCTAGACGTTTCGTTCGATCACAAATTAAAGTTTTAGCACCATTCTTAAGGGTCAAAACTGATCGAAGGGTAAAAAGAAAGGTTTACATGTTACATCTTGTTGAAACTAGTCATAGAATGATTTTCAGGGTTTTTTTCACGGGCTATCCACTAAAACGGGCCGTCATAGAAAGTTGGGGAAGTGGAAGGGCTCACTCAATCAAAAAATACCAATTCTAGTTAATTTTTTGATATCCCTACCAATTGGCCAGCAGCCTGAAACCTAACCTGACATCTGACACCTGACACTCCATATACGATCACTCAGTCTCCCAGCACCATATATAAAGCAAAGATTCTCCAGAGCTATTGCTGGCGCATAGAAGGTCGAATCGACATTCCAGTTTCAGCAAAATTTTTTCACGAACTTAATCAAAACAGTATAAAAAAAAAAAATTGAATCGGGGATGACAAGATAGGCGAAGTTTCAGGGTAATGGTTGAATTATGCATATATCTCTTCCGAATCAACGTACTAGCAGTGACTAAGTGAAATGTGATCTTTCTTCCATCAATTTTTCCCCGGTCACTTCTCATAGAATGAATCCTTGTAGAAACTTGCTCCGTCTCACACTCTATCCCCCCTGGCAATCGCGTAGCCCCAGTGGTACTGAATCATATATTTTATAGAGCGACTTTGCTCAGAATGATCGGAAGGTGTAAAAATGTGCTTTCTCACAGGAAGAAAATCCGCACACGCCCAAAGGCAATGGCCCCAAATTGTTGCAATAGACCAAACTGGCCCACTCTTCAAAGACACAAACGTTGCACCTTTTAAGACCTAGCGAATTTAAATCTGTGTAATAGGAGACACAAATTGGACCTATGAGTCATAGCACCCCCCTCTCCATCGCCCCCAAGCTCTTAGAAAAAATCTAGGCATTTTGCATCATGTTTAAACTAGAATCATACAGGGATTTCATGCCCAGTGCAAAACAGCATTGGTCCACGCTGCCAATTGACTCGGTGCAATAAGGTATAACTGAATTTTAAAATAAAGAGTTGGTGGTTTAGAGTAGGGGGTGGCTGCCCTCCTATGTCCAGTATATTTCTTTTTGTTTTAATTTTTAACATTACTCTTTAATTTCATTTGAAAAATAATTGGTTTTTTTTTGCTTAATTTGTACAAGTTGCACAGCCAAATTTTCAACAATATGCATGCCAACCCGGTAGTAAATTCAAGGTTGTTGCGTGTCACACGTCAACGATATGTAAGTTTTGGGGCACTGGGATATCATAGTTTTTAAGGGCCAATTTGAAAGAAAATTGCTGTATCCACGTGCTTTTGTAATAAACACAACACCATGTTTAAAATAAAATCAATTTTTTGACAGAAAACTGCATCTTCGTATGCAAGAAGATGAATAACGTCATAATTAGAGCTTAAAACCATATATGACGTAAGACTAAAACTACATTATGACACTAGTTAAAATGATGTCAGTATTCAATGACGTCATACTGCCAATAAAAGAAAGAACTGCAAAAGCGTCAGTATCATTTAATTATGAACAGCGTCCCACCAAAAATGTCTTTTAATGCGACACCTGTAAGCTGTCAAGTGATTCAATGTATGTCTGGCGGCCTGGTTTTTAAGGGTATAAAGTTCGGATACATGGAAGGAGACATTGAGCCTGAAAACGTACAGGCCGTTCTTTTTGAATGTGATGGCCCAATCATTTTACGACCTCCTGTAAAGCTTGGCATTGTGGATACAATAAAATTGGAAAATAGGCATCAATTTAAAAATAGGGTTACAGAATTTTTATCAGACCAGCTGGGCTTTTCCATGAAAATGGATATCCTAGATTTAGGATTCAAAAAAGTCTTAGCTCACGACGAAAGTCTTTCTTTGAATTCAAAAAACATGCTAATTCATAGCATTGACGTTGACGTGCTCTCCTTGGGCTCATTCTATATTCCTTGCAATCAATGGGCATATACTGCCCTAGCAATTGCAGACCTAAAAAGTATTGATTCACCTGATGATGCGTGGAATTTTCTAGTTGCCTATGGATCTCATTTTGTTCCTCGAAGAGCCGTCTACCATTTTGGAGGCCTCCATCTTGTACACAAAGTAAAAGTGTATGAAGAGGTCAAACAGGAAATAAAAAGGTCAGAGTATGGCAAAACAAAATCAAAAATAAAAGGAAAACCAGACCCATTGATTTCTGTGGAAGGAGGAATCGGAAGAGAAAGTAATAAAAAAAACTTCCAAAATTGAAGACAATGTCATATCCCGTTCAGAAAGACAATTGTTTTCCGATTGGAATAACATGACTAAAGAAAGCTTCATAAACCAAGTTGAAAGTTTCCCTGGACATGGCAAAATTATTTCCCGCGGATCTCCAGATGAAGAATTAGAGCCAGTCTGGGAGATTGTTCAGGAAGAGTTTCCTGATGCAGCAAAATTTCTGAATATGGAATGGCTGAGGAATGCTCGCTCTGAATTACCACAAATCTTAAAATTGAAGCAACAAATTAGAGATGACTTTCAGGAATATCGTCGCAGACTCACAAAAGAATTAGAGGAAAGGATGAAGAACGCCAACCTTAAATGATTATCTAAACCACGTCATCTAGGATTACTGACCGCTACAATAGAATAGTCGATTTGCCGCTGATATATGTTATTACGTTTTATAGTATTAAAACATGCAAAATATGTGCTTAAAAGTCTAAATGGTTTATAGTTAAATGTTCTTTTGTCGGGGTTCCATTATTTTTTACTTTTTCAAGCTCTTGTTCTGAGTGCTTTCAGTATGTAAACAGGATAGAAATAAATGATTATCATTATTATTAATTCACATAATTTGCAATATATCAAGGTAATATATCAGCTACTGGGAACTACAAAAATTGTTTTGCCTTCAACCCCCTCCCCTGAGGCGGCGGTGTGGATGAGGAAGGGGCAGTCCTCATCCTATAAGGAATGAATTATGCTCATTTTGGGGTTTAATGTTACTCTTTACATTCATAATAAAAGCACGGTCACGTATAAAAAAATATAGTAATATTTTGAATTTACGAAGTTGGAATATAATGATGCTCCACTTAAAGGGTACCTTGAGAAATTTGGAAAATGTTAAAAAGAAGGGTGTGTGAAATCACAGGATTGCTTGCCTCCAACTCCCGATTGCCATTCCTGGCTGAAGGGTAATGAAGCGGAGATCAATAATGTCGGTACGGACTGTAAAGTCCAGTACTGTATTCTTTACCTTTTACCTTCACAACTTAATGGAGAAGTTCCTGACCTTAGAATAGGGTAGGGTAAGTTCTGTATTTGATGAAACTTGAAAAGAAAATGATGGAGCAGTCATACGTGAGAGAATTGGAATTTTTTCGTGAAATATTATTTTTAGCATCACCGAATAAATTCAATGTAGTAATTACGTAATGCAACACCAAAGACATTTTTGGTGGAACGCTGTTCATAATTAAATAATTCTGACACTTTTGCAGTTCTTTCTTTTATTGACACTTGTATACGAAGATGCAGTTTTCTGAAAAAAATATATATATATTAAACATGGTGTTGTGTTTACTACAAAAGCGCGTGGATCCAGCAATTTTCTTTCAAATTGTCCCTTAAAAACACTTTATGATATCCCAGTACCCCATTAGAAGTGAAGAAGGAAAGAATGAACAAGAGTTGTAGTTTGTAAGAACTAAATTGAATTTTGTAAGTATAATTTTTTTATTTAATAAAAACTATCCTGTTTTGTATTAACAAGAATTATTTTGCATTTGTTGGAAATATTTTTAATTTTGTAAGAGCTATTACGTTTTTTGTAAGGATTAGTTTGGTTTTGTTTATTGAATTTTGTAAGAACTATTTGTATTTTTAAGAATCATTTTTGTTTTGTAAGAACTATATAGAATTTTGCAAGAATTATTGATGTTTATAAGAACTATATCACATTTTAAAAGAATCATTTTATATCTTATACGAAATTATCTTATATTTATTACATACAAAACTATTTTGTATATTGTAAGAATTATTTTTGTTTGGTAAGAATTATTCTGTTTTGTAAAGAACTAATTTCGATTTTCAAAGAAGCTTACATTTTATAGTAGCATTTGGATTTGTAGTAAATATTTTGTGTTTGTCTTGCCTCTAAGAAAGGGGACTTCTATAAAAGTAGCTTGTAAAGTAGTCGTTAATATAACTTTTCACTGTGTTTTGCATCAGCATTTCATAATATAAGAAGAAAAACAAGGCTCATGATATATGTCTATCAATCAGGAATACTTAGTATTGACTCCAAGAAATGAGTCTTCTCGTCTTTAGACGCGTCAAACGAGGCATGTTCAATACCGTTAAAAACCAGAAAAGAACAGAAACGTCTAACAATAAGAAACAATGGATTGCAACTAATCAAGTGAAGAAGAGAAGGTGAAAATCAGAATTGTTCGTCATTAAAACTAAGAGTAATTAAAATATAACCTCTATTAGCCTGGACTCTTATTACCTGGATGGGGTTGGATTAGCTAAAATACATTTTGTTTGCTTTTTCATGCGGGAGGTGGGGTCAATTATTTTTGGTTTTTCTTTAAAAAAATATTGTTTTGGGTCTTTTTTATCTCTTTTTGCATTATTCTTGTTATTCCATTCTTCTGGCTTCGCATTGCTTTTCAATGGATGTTCAATGATTTCAAAGTTAATTTCATAAAAGGGCTACTGTATTGAAATAAACGACACAATAATTTGCACCGGATTCTGATTACTGGATAATTCTTCTAGGTTTGGTCTGGTTTGGTGGGCGTTTTCAGGCTGAAAAATCTCTTTTTCAAAATTTTCTCTTCGAAATCTCTTTTTCAAAATCTCTTTCTCAAAAATTTCACATTTTTGATGCGTTTTTAAATTTTCTTTTGTATCACTCTCCTCCCCAAAAAAAACTTTGCTGGAAAATACCCTTTTACTATAATAATTTATGTATAGTAAAAAAAAAACCTCCCCAAAAAAAACCTTTGCTGGAAAATACCCTTTTACTATGCTAATTTATTTACTATGGGTTTCCTCCCTGTAGTAACATAATATTTGTATGGCATGAGCATATAATGAGTCATGCTTGAGACTGTCTATGCAGGATTTCGACTATGGAATAACAAGAATAATGCAAAAAGAGATAAGAAAACTAGAAACAATATTTTTTTTAAAAGAAAAACCAAAAATAATTGACCCCCTCCCTCCCGCACAAAAATTTAAAACAAATGTGTTTAAGGTACTTCAACCCCATCCAGGTAATAAGAGTCCAGCCTAATACAGGTTAGACTTAAACTAATTTTAGATTTAATGACAGACAATTCTGATTTTCACATTCCTCTTCTTCACCTGATTAGTTGCAATCCATTTTTTCTTATTGCTAGATGTTCCTGTTCTTTTTTGGTTTTTACCGGCATTGAACATGCCTCGTTTGACGCATCTAAAGATATTAGCATTTTTTTTAAATCTTTGCTTGGCCTTTTTCGGTGGCCGGTGTTAACCCCCTTGAGAAATCCCCCAAAGAAATAGACCCCACGGAACCCCTTTCCCCTGGAAAATACCACCCCCATGAGGCTGGTTGGTCTTCAATCCCTCTGGGCTTTGAAAAGAGGGCTAGAACTCTCAGTTTCTAATCCAATGAGCACACTTCATAGTGTCTGTGACCTTGAGGTGGAGGTGTGGATTAGGAAGGGACAGTCCTCCTCCTGTACGGATTAAATTCTGCTCATTTTGGGGTCTAGTGTTATTTTTTACTTTCATAATAACAGCGTAGACCAGAAATATTCCCAGAACTCGATGTAGATATCAGTTTCACATTTTTGATGCGTTTTCAAAGTTTCTTTTGTATCACTCCCCTCCCCAAAAAAAACCTTTGCTGGAAAACAGCCTTTTACTGTCTTTTTGCTGGGAAACTTTTTCACAGAGGGGGGGGGGGGGAGATTACTGGCATGATTTTAAAACCAATCAAAATTTAAAGTCCTTTTTAAATAAAATTAGGCTAAGAAAAATTTTTCACCCGAGATCATCCGCAAAAAATTTTCTGGGTGCAATTTTCAGCTAGATCGAATTTCCTTCTATATTCTTACGGAAATTTTCCTGGAGAGGGAGGGGGGCATTTTTACGTGGAAACAACTTTCCAAGGTGGAATTTTGCAGTGGGTGAAGGAATTTCACATTGAAGGGTGATCCGGATATCCCGGTGTTATTTAAAAGAGATAACTAATTAAACTAAAAAAAGTTTCTTCAACTGAAAGTAAGGAGCAACGTCAAAACTTAAACTGACAGGAACTATTGCGTATATGAAGGGGGTTACACCTCATCAAGACTTCTCTTTCTGCTAAAGTTGTGACTTTTTGTCCCAATTGCTTAAGAATGACTGCTGAAACACAATGGCCGTTTAATAAGAATTATAATTTTTTTTTTCAAATCATCTGTTATGAAAGAGTGTTTATAGGTGCAGAGTGGGAAAAGGGTATGGTGCCTGAAACCACCTTGAGGGAGCCGGATTGACCGGCATGGTCTGATCAACAAACAGAAATTAAAATTTAAAAACGCACGAGGGTTGAGTTGAATAATGGTTGAAATGTGTGTGGGCTGAGTTACAAGGCGGTTGAGTTGAATGAGGTTTGACTTGAACGAGGATTTAGTAAAAAGGGGTTGTGTAGGATTTGAGAGAGGTTGGAGAGGTTGTGTAGTAAAAAGAGGTTGTGTAGAGGTTGTATGGTTTAGATGAACCGTTTGAGTTTAACAATGTTGAGTCTAAAGGGAGTTGACTCACATGGGAACCAAATTTTAAGATCGTAAGATGGTCGTGGGAACCAAATGTTGTAGATCGTCCAAGAACCGATAGGGAATATCGTTTCTGCAGAAAATAGGAACGCCTCCACCGTTGCGGTTTATGCCTTTGTCTTCTCTTGTTACAAATCTAGTGGTGAAGCCAGCGACTGAGTAATTTTGTTCGGTCACATTCCAGCATTCGGTAATTGCAGCAATAGCTATGTTATTTTGCCGCAGGACAGTTTCAAGTTCATCCATTTTGTTAGAAAGGGATCGGGTGTTAGAGAGTAGCATATTGGGCGTTACTCTCTTCAGACAAGGTGCTTGAGGTCTTAGTACTGGTGGTGGGCAATAGGTATAGTTGATTGGTGAACTAGCAGCTGCCGGAGGGTAGGTAGGTGTTCTGGTAGGTCGAAGGGCACCGGTTGTTTGCGCGCAAGTGTCTCTCAATTAGAGGGGGGGGGGGGTACCAGCGCTGTCACGCACCCCTGCTGCCACCTACAACTTTTTTACATAGTTTATGTCTGTTTGTCGTCAGTGAGAATGAAAAAACAGGAATTTTCTCACATTGATGTCTGTTTTCTTGGATGGTTATGTGTTTTGGTCGATTTATTTGATGTTTTTCATGGATGTTTTATGGTTTTTGTCAGTGAGAATTTGAAAAACAGGAACTTTGTCCCGTTCATGGTTGTTTTTATGGTCTTTGTCAGTGAGAATGGAAAAACAGGAACTTTGTCACTTTCATGGATTATTGAGTCATTAATCAAATTGTTGTTCGAGCCAAATGTTATGAGTTTCCAGGAAACAGTTAGATCACGTGTTTCCTTCTAAACGAATCAGAGGGCTTGCTTACATATTAGCGGCGGAGGGAATATAAGGAAAGGATTTTTGCTATAGTTTTATCAGTCTGTGAATAGAATTCACTAAGTTTTTAGTTAGCAGTGTAATAACATGGGTGAACAAGTTGAGTTAGAAATATCCTTTTATTGCAACTGTTCTATTTGTGAGGGGCATTTTCATGATTTTGAGCATTCACATGAACCTACTGAATGTTTAGACTACATAAAGGCAGAGACAGATGAGAAGAATCTGGAGGAAACGAGAAGAAAAATTATATGTGACATGGAGAGAAATTTATACCGATTGCAAGTAAGCTCAGATAAAAAAAGGATTGATATGTTAGAAAAGGAAGACCAAAAGAAGAGACTAGTAAAAGAGGGCTTTCTCTATAGTGTAAAAGACAGCAGTGAATATCCAAAGAAAAATGTATATAGTGCAAGATATAACTCGGATTATTATGATGATTATGCTCTAAGAGAAAAGAAAAAGTGGGCCTTTAAGAGACAACATAAGAGGTCATTCTACGAAAAGGATTTTAAACAACGGAAACCCTGGTGGAAGAGTTCTCATATATGATTTACCGTTAAATCTAATTATTAATATGTATAATGAGTTTTATATTGAAATCATACAATAAATTTGTTTGTACTATTTTAATTTTCATATACTAGATATATATAGAGTGAGGATACCATTAGAGACATCTGTACATGAATAGTTCAGTTTGATTAAATCACCCATAGAGTATTATCAGTCCACAACCAAGTTTTCTATCAAAGATAACAAAAAATAAATGATTCTTCTAAATATTTTTATTCATTTGTCAAATCAATGAATATAACGCTTTTTAAATATAAAATATCACTATCATCATCATCAACCTCCTCCTCAATAGTAATTTTTTCAATTTGAGGATGAGGTATTGTAATTATTTGTATGCTGTCATCTTCGTCACTGATTATTTCAATATTTCTCAAGGGGGGCATATCCACATATAGACGATTATCATCCTCGATACACATTCTTCCAGAAGGCCCCCTCCTCAATAGATTATCTGACGTGTAAGATAATCCTTCAGACGCATAGTGGACTTCCATTATATCATCAGCATCATCAATGCATATATCGTACAAAAGAATTTCCTCCTCATGAGTGAGGTCCCACTCGCTCCATACATCCTAAAAGATTGTAACGCTATGATCAAAAACTAGAGTTTTCTGCGGAAAACCTATACTAGTTCAGATTTTACGGGAATAGTTTATTTCCGAACCAATGGGCCCCCCAAAGAGTCCCCCCTCCATTTTTTAATACTTTTTATGGCTTTATTATATCTCTTCTGAACAAGTTCCTTTCATAATGTCATTCCTAAACCCATTTTCCAACCTCAAAGAGTCCCCTCCCCATTTCGTAAATACTTTCTTGAATTTTTTAATATGTTTTTTTTTACTTTTCTACGTATCTTAAAATGACATGAACACAAAAAACTCAAACACACACACACAAAAACTTACACAAACACACACACACACACACACAAAAACTTACATAAACACACGAAAACTTACACACACATGCCAAAACTTACACACACAAAAATTTACACACACACACACACACACACAAACTTACACACACACACACAAAAACTTACACCCACACACAAAAGCTTACACACACACACAAAAACTTACACACACACACAAAAACTTATACCCACACACAAAAACTTACATGCACACAAAAACTTACATGCACACAAACACTTACACACACGCACAAAACTTACACACACACACACACAAAAACTTACACTCACACAAAACCTTACACACACACAAAAACTTACACACACACAAAAACTTCACACACACACACACGAAAACTTACACACACTCAAAAACTTAAACACACACACGAAAACTTACACAAACACGCCAAACCTTACACACACAAAAACTTAAACACACACACACACACACACAAACTTACACACACAAAAAAAACTTACACCCACACACAAAATCTTAAACGCACACAAAAACTTACACACAAACACAAAAACTTACACACACACACAAAAAAATACACACACACCCACACAAACAAAAACACACACAAACACACAAACACACCAACACACACACACACACAAACCAAAACACACAAAGACCAACAAACACACAAAAACACACACACACACACACACACAAACACACACACACACACACACACACACACACACACACACACACACACACACACACACACACACACACACACACACACACACACACACACACACACACACACACACACACACACACACACACACACACACACACACACACACACACACACACACACACACACACACACACACACACACACACACACACACACACACACACACACACACACACACACACACACACACACACACACACACACACACACACACACACACACACACACACACACACACACACACACACACACACACACACACACACACACACACACACACACACACACACACACACACACACACACACACACACACACACACACACACACACACACACACACACACACACACACACACACACACACACACACACACACACACACACACACACACACACACACACACACACACACACACACACACACACACACACACACACACACACACACACACACACACACACACACACACACACACACACACACACACACACACACACACACACACACACACACACACACACACACACACACACACACACACACACACACACACACACACACACACACACACACACACACACACACACACACACACACACACACACACACACACACACACACACACACACACACACACACACACACACACACACACACACACACACACACACACACACACACACACACACACACACACACACACACACACACACACACACACACACACACACACACACACACACACACACACACACACACACACACACACACACACACACACACACACACACACACACACACACACACACACACACACACACACACACACACACACACACACACACACACACACACACACACACACACACACACACACACACACACACACACACACACACACACACACACACACACACACACACACACACACACACACACACACACACACACACACACACACACACACACACACACACACACACACACACACACACACACACACACACACACACACACACACACACACACACACACACACACACACACACACACACACACACACACACACACACACACACACACACACACACACACACACACACACACACACACACACACACACACACACACACACACACACACACACACACACACACACACACACACACACACACACACACACACACACACACACACACACACACACACACACACACACACACACACACACACACACACACACACACACACACACACACACACACACACACACACACACACACACACACACACACACACACACACACACACACACACACACACACACACACACACACACACACACACACACACACACACACACACACACACACACACACACACACACACACACACACACACACACACACACACACACACACACACACACACACACACACACACACACACACACACACACACACACACACACACACACACACACACACACACACACACACACACACACACACACACACACACACACACACACACACACACACACACACACACACACACACACACACACACACACACACACACACACACACACACACACACACACACACACACACACACACACACACACACACACACACACACACACACACACACACACACACACACACACACACACACACACACACACACACACACACACACACACACACACACACACACACACACACACACACACACACACACACACACACACACACACACACACACACACACACACACACACACACACACACACACACACACACACACACACACACACACACACACACACACACACACACACACACACACACACACACACACACACACACACACACACACACACACACACACACACACACACACACACACACACACACACACACACACACACACACACACACACACACACACACACACACACACACACACACACACACACACACACACACACACACACACACACACACACACACACACACACACACACACACACACACACACACACACACACACACACACACACACACACACACACACACACACACACACACACACACACACACACACACACACACACACACACACACACACACACACACACACACACACACACACACACACACACACACACACACACACACACACACACACACACACACACACACACACACACACACACACACACACACACACACACACACACACACACACACACACACACACACACACACACACACACACACACACACACACACACACACACACACACACACACACACACACACACACACACACACACACACACACACACACACACACACACACACACACACACACACACACACACACACACACACACACACACACACACACACACACACACACACACACACACACACACACACACACACACACACACACACACACACACACACACACACACACACACACACACACACACACACACACACACACACACACACACACACACACACACACACACACACACACACACACACACACACACACACACACACACACACACACACACACACACACACACACACACACACACACACACACACACACACACACACACACACACACACACACACACACACACACACACACACACACACACACACACACACACACACACACACACACACACACACACACACACACACACACACACACACACACACACACACACACACACACACACACACACACACACACACACACACACACACACACACACACACACACACACACACACACACACACACACACACACACACACACACACACACACACACACACACACACACACACACACACACACACACACACACACACACACACACACACACACACACACACACACACACACACACACACACACACACACACACACACACACACACACACACACACACACACACACACACACACACACACACACACACACACACACACACACACACACACACACACACACACACACACACACACACACACACACACACACACACACACACACACACACACACACACACACACACACACACACACACACACACACACACATACAAACAAACATACACACATATACATATATACAAACACACACACACACAAACACAATAACACACAAACACAAACACAAAAACAAACAAACACATACACACACACACACACACACACAAACACACACACAAACACACACAAATAAAAACACAGAGACAAAGAGAATAAAACAGACAAAGAGAATAAAAACAATATAAAAGAAACTTACATTAAAATTCACTAATTAAAATATTGTTTAAAATATTCTTTTATATTGTTTTTATTCTTTTTGTCTGTTTTGCTGAGGACGGCCCTTGGATATAAAGTCGAATTATTCATTTAAAGTTGTGTTTCACTGTCTTGTATAAAAATTTCCCTGTTGTTCTACTTATTTGTTTATTGTTTTCATAGTCGAGATTCTTGAATATTAAATGAAATTTGGAAACTAGAATTAAATTTGGGTTAATTTTGTAGATTAATTTGGATATAAATATATTAAAATTTTAATCTTACTGATTAAAGTAATCAGTAAGTATTTCAATCTTACTGATCAACATATTAACAGGTGCCTTGTTGCTATTGATAAAAGTCCAAAACCAAACGTTTTTCTTGCTCAAAATAACCTGATGAATGAATTTGAACTGATTTCTTGTCTAATTCTGACACAGATCATCATGAGGGGGTTTTCAGTTAAGATGAGTTTTTTGTTAGCTAGCTTAACTTCTAGGTAATCTCTATAAGCTAGGGCTCTAATTATAGTTATTTTTTATGAAAACGCCAAATTTATTTCTTGTGAATAACACAGGAAAGTTAAGATATACAAGATGATTCAGTTTTCTTTGAACTGTTTCTTTGTGGGTCGATAAGTCCAAAATGAGAAATAATCTTGTGATTTCTGTACCACCTTGGTAAATATAGCAGAAATTTACAATATTCATAATAGCCTCTCCTTAGATGAAGACGGTCTTTTTCTGCGCAATAAAAGCTACAAACTGGAAAGAAAAAGCATTGTAGGAGAACAAAAACTATGGTAAAGCTTACATTAGCCTCGGTGGCTGTACCTCCCTCTATTAGGTGAGATTTTACCATACGAGAAGCGAATACACTGCAGAGCACTAGCAACCAGAGACGAGCATATGGTCGAAAGTGTATTAGAAAAAGTAATTCCAAGCCATTTCAACTTTGAGACACACTTGAGTAGTATTGTACCCACATGTAAAGGAGGAGCTGGTTTAGTAATATTAAAACACAGAAACTCGCATTTTGAACCATTTACAGAGAGCCCAATAATACTCGAAGCATTAATCAGAACATTTAGTTGTTTTTTTTAGGCCTGACCTAGTACGACTAACTAGCAGAACATCATCAGCATAGGCAATGTAACTAACAGCAGTATTTTCTAAAGACACAGTAGGAGACAGCATTCACAAACAGACCACAAGCAAAGATTTAAAAATATATGGAGACAGCACACCACCTTGCCTGACTCCCTTCTTTACTGAGATAGGTTCAGATATATCAGACATCTATTTAAACTGAACCAACGAATTGGAATACCAATATTGTAGAACTTTTACTAAGGAAGAATTAAATCCTGCTTAAACTAAGCAGTGAAGCGCTTGTGAATGTACAACGTTGTCAGAAGCACCCGAGACATCAACCGAGCAAAAATAAAGGGGCCTTTTTTGCATTTTTGCCGAGACTAGCTACTGATCAAGCATATGATGTGCTTGATGTGAATACCCCAAAACTAGCTCTGAACCCAACTTAATGATAAAAAAAACACATTTAGTCAAGACTTCAGGTAATACGGCATACTCGATCAGCTTGCTCACGAAGCAGGACACTGTAATTGGTCTATAACTGGAACACTGATCTGCGTCGTTTCCTTTTTTCAAAACTGATGTTACAATTCCCGAAAGAAAACTATCTGGAACTAAGGACTAGGCTAAACACATCTGGAATAGGAGCTGAATGTGTGTTAACAATAATGGATACTAAAGGGTGAAAAAATTGTATCCATACCAGGAGTACTTAATTTCTTAACACTCTTAAAAGCCCAATAGATATCACCACTAGATAATGACAATATATGGACTTGCCGAAGAACTCGAGGAACAGTATTATTTAATAAGGAAGCAAAAATAGACTGGATAGATTGATTAAATGTAGAAAAAACATGAGTAAAATGAGCAACAAAATCACTGATTTTGATAATTGAAATGGTAGCAGGCACACACCTGCTGCTACTAATTACATTGGACCAAGACTTCCGATCCAAGGGGCCATCTAAACCATTCAGGCGGGCTTGATGCAAAGAAGATGTAAACTGAATTTTCGAATTTCGCTTAATTTTAAATGCTTCACCAGACTTGGACCGATGACCAGCAATCCAAAGGCGAAGCCAAAACTTCGCGCGTTGGTTAGCTTTTTTTACTTCTGGGCACACATTCCAGAATGGTTTTCAGGTGCCAAATCTAACACGTTCAACAGGAACTGAAACTAAAGCAGCTTCCTTCAAACAATGTACAATCTGGTAATAGTAAACTTCAGAATTTACTCGTTTCCAATTTGGCTTATCAAATCATTTATTATGGTAAGAAAAATGGTTATAAGCCAGTAGAGCAGACGGGTCAATTTTGTAAGTTAAAGGCAGGTGATCTTCCTCAATTTTGTTATCTTAAACAATGACAGGAGTAATCACGAGTGATCCACTTGAAACTATAATATGATCAAGGTTTGATCTAGGACCATCACGGTTATGAATGTAGGTAAACTGTTTATCTTTATTGACTAACTGATATCTACTAGGCAAAGCATGAAAAACAGGTCATTTCTATCAGATTGGAACCGAAGATTGGCATTGATATCACCAGCCACAATAAAATTTAATCCCTGATTGGTCATTCTTAGCAGAAGAGTCCTGACTCGATTACAAGAAATGTTCTTGCAATTGCATGGCATATAGATATTGATGAAGACCATATTACCGCATTTTATTTACCTTACAAAAAGGACATCTGGGGACATTTTTTATTTTCATTTTTCAACTGGCAACCAGACTTTTTACCAAGGTCGAAACGAATTTGAGGACAGCGTTTTCAACTTGCTGAACAAACTAATTTCATCTTTGGACACGTTTATTGAAATTGGAAGTGGGTTTACAACTTTATACATTGAACACATTGATCTGAATCTAAGTAGATTTAAAAAAAAACTATATTTTAAGAGGGCGGGTAATCTAAAAATAATATGCCACCCAGATATTCCCTTTTGTAAGTAAACTTTTTGATTTACCGATGCTTTAATTCCCCCTCGACCACCCCAATTCTGAATTTGAATCTCAATAAGTGCTCGAATTCTGTCGATATAGCTATGGAGAACTTTCACGGGGTCATTTAAAATAATGCCAGCGTTTTCCTCGGGGGAGCTAAAATCTACCCTGAATGTTTGCAAATGACTTAGAGCAGTTTCTAACAAATAAAATTCAGGCAATTCTGGGGACAGAGCACTATTTTCATGCCCTGACCCTGTTTGTTCAGGATTCAATTCACTAATAGTAAAATTGCTGTTAAAAATATCCCCGGAAAAATGAGCTGCTGTTGTATTGCTACTACTATCTATATCATTAGGTGGAATAGGGGAGGAGGGTGACAGGGAATTGTCAATAACACGACCACTCCCAGTCTGTTCAATCACATTGGGGGGATGTGGCATGAGGTCTCCTAGTACATGTTCCAAGGTGTTTTGGGACAATTGATCGAGCCAGCCTGTATTGTCCTGTGATGGAATTTCGTTATGAGGACCCGGTTCAGATGCACTAGTAGCATCACCTAAATGTTCACGCATAAAACTATCTGCCCACTCTGGGTCCTCAAGCATGTAAATATCACAGCTTAAGTCCTCCAAGCTAGCCATTTCCCCCAAAACATCATTAAGGAACCTCCTATGCCACTCAATATTCTCTAGAACTAGTGTAGGTTCAATCCCGGAACTTCGCTTGTGGTGAAAGAATTGGTTCTGTAAATACACTTGCTTCACCACCCAATAGTGTCGATAGTGGTGCTATATCGTTAATCTGTAAAAAAAAGTTTTATTTTTTATGTAAAATAACCATTATTTTTTATATAGTGAATAAACTTTGTCAATTTCTCATAGTCATTGCCCCACCACCATCTGAACAATTAAAAGAAGAAGAAAAAAAGTGACATTGCCATATGTCTTTCATAATGTCAACTGAACATGTTAAAAAATATATATTGTTTTAGTCAGGAAAATGTAGTCTTATTCTTAAATGTTAAATTAGAACAAGAGAATGATAAAAAAAACTAATGGTTTTATTCCGAAAAGTTTTTAAACTAAAAATGCAAAATATTACTTCAATTCTAGTTCTTGATTCTCTTCAATATAACTCAATTAAATTTAACCAAAGTTCAACTGACGAGGTATGCTGTATGAACAGCTGCTCCTCAGCTTCGGTTAATGGATACGAATCCCATATGTCGGCGGTTGGTGATGTAACTCTCTCAATAATCCAAATTTTCCTATGTCTTTTGCCAACGGATTTGTTTGAAGTTGTGGATGTAGTTGACCTGGGCTAAATAAATGATTGTAAGAGAGAAGAACTTTTTTTCTCCATCCCTATCAACAATTAATGTGCAATTGAAATGTTGGATGGTCCTTTCCAGAGCCCCCCTCCCCCTCGCCTTGGGAGGACCCTTGGGAACCGGGAGCTTCCTTCGAGGTAGGAGGATCAATGCCCTTTCGAGTTGGGATATCAGACTTCACAACATTGTTCAAATAGAACAGCCTCAAATTCTTTTCTCGAATGCATCTTTCAACGAAAATAATTGCTTGAAATGAGTTCGCCCAAAATAATGTTTCTTCGCATCATTGTGAAGACATAATAGGAGATTATTAAAAAAGACCTTCTTATCGCAAATAGACATCCTGTTACATGAAACCCTACTTAAAATTCAAAGAGGATTAAAATTCAAATTGTAGCGATGGGAATAATTTGATAAGCGTAATAATTTGATATACGTGACGGCTTAGTACAAAATATACGGCAGTTTGAGAATAATTTGTAAACTGTGAAATAGTGAATTGTTTGTTTTTTATATAGTTAGTTTTTGTTTAAAAGGAATATTGGAATTATTGCATTAGAATGCGTCTTGGTTAGAAGTTACAAGGTAAGTTTTTTTTTATTTATAGAAATGCATGATAAGCAATTTCAGCGTTATAAGCATTCTTTTATATACAGCTAATTTGGTTAATGGAAGAAAGTGAAATAAGCTTATTATTATTATTATAGAAACAAATTTAAGTTTTACTCATCAAAAGCTATGCACCTGAGAAAATTTTGTCTTATTTTTGAAAAATAAGGAAAAAAATATATTCATTTACAAATTCTGGCTGTACATGTACCTCAGAAGTCCCAGGCATGGCTTGAAGAGCAGTGTTCCCTCCATCTTGATCGGATGAGGCTGACTCGGATTTCATGTCAGGTTGCATAGACACTCCTGGCTGGTCCGATGAACTAGCAAATCTGATTACTGTTGGCCTTGCGGCCTGCATTAATGCAGCTTTGCTCCATCTCGGTTTTTTTTTAGGGGGCGCAAGAATCCAGCTCAACGTCCTTAAAAAAAGAAGAAAAAATTTAGCAGGAAAAAAAAAAACAATTCCCTTTTTTTTTACAGAAGAAAAAATTAGTCTACACAAAGAACCCCCCTCTAACCACACGGAATCGAGGAACAGAGTCTCTCTCAAACTCCGTAATGCTCTTTTAAAAGATGCAAGAATTACATATTTAACACAAAAATCGTTTTTAACGGATACCAAGTAAAGAAAAACTGTGTTGAATCGATTCATTGCTCTCTTCCCAGTCATATATTTATTTTATAAAAGCCTCGCGTACATACGAATATCATGGTACCAAACCCCCAAAATTTGAAAAAAATGACAAAATTTAATTAGCTAGCTCAAATCTTACTTATTCAGAATATTAACGGAGGGCATTGGTCTCTCAATTCCATAGTATCGAAGTACAAAAAAAGTCGACAATTATATGCAAAGCTTTTAAAAGTTATGTACCTAAATTACGAAATACTTAAAATCAAAGATAAAAAAAGGAAGACCAACCTTTGGGATTTGAACAAAATTCGAACTTTAGTGTAAAGAGCAAGATATTGAGGAGGGGGGGCGACCTTTCATATCTGCCGAAACTAATATGCAAATTCTATTTTAATTTTTCATATACAATGAACCAAAGTCAAAGTGAACATGCCTCTCTTTTTTGAATATTTACTAAAATTGAAATACATGGATCATTTAATATTTAATGAAGAAGGAAGCTTTTTAAAAGAGGTAACTACACAGTGTAAGGAAAGAATTTCTTCCTTAACTTAATGACGAAACAATTTCTTTTTATTATAATAATGAGAAAATTTTACTCACCAGAAGTTGCTTAGAATTATGCATTTCTATATAATTGCTCACAATAAATGTCAGTAGTGTTAAGTTGAATGAACTATTCCAACTGATGAAAAAACTAATTTGAAACCTGAATAAATACAAAAAATAATTGCATAACAGCGAAACAAGAAGGGCTGATTTTGGTTTATCACTAAAAAAAGACATGTATATACCTTGAACTAGAAATTGCGTAAATCTCTTGGCAAAGGTGTAATGCCCTGTAGAATAGGACTGCTAGAATACCTACCAGAAAAACCTGTTTGGTACAGGGGGGCCCTCAAATAGAATGGTCCTATACCTGCCCGCAAATAGCATGGCAATTGCTATACTTGCCCGCAAATAGCATGGCAATTGCTATACCTGCCCGCAAATAGCATAGTCCTATACCTGCCCGCAAATAGCATGGCAATTGCTATATCTGCCCGCAAATAGCATGGTCCTATACCTGCCTTCAAATAGCATGCAATTGCTATACCTGCCCGCAAATTCCATATGTGGTTACTACTGTTATAAGCTAAGAAAAAAAGGTTATAAAAATCCAAGGCCGTATCCAGGGGGGGGGGTTACCCAGTTTGAACCCCCCCCCCCCCCCGAAATTTTTGACCGAGTAGAAAATAAGTCGAAAATCAGTAAAAGCTAGGTAAAATCAGTAAAATTAGTCGTAAATTGAGTCAAAAATTAGTAACCCCCCCCCCCCGAAAAAAAATCTTGGATCTGCCCTGGTAAAAATCTGAGCAAGTCATGCTATGCGATTAGGGAGGTATAATCCAATCAGTAAAAGAAAGGCAAAATTTCAGTCGCACCGGGTGGGCACAATTATCAACAACAACAAAAATAGCAAGTCATAATAGGCTATTAGGAAGGTAAACTCTAATCAGCATAAAAATACAACATTTTAGCTACAAACTAAATTAATTTTCGTAGACTTTAATTGTAGAGGATTGAACCCAATCTACTATAAATTGAAATAAAGTGGCTCAGCAGAGAGCGCCTGAGGATAGGTGCGTTTGCAGAAATCTTTTTGGAGGAGCCCAATACTGATTTCTAGTACTTAATCTGATTGGATTTTTAGACATGTTTATATTTTTCTAATGTAAATTAGAATATTTCAGTAGTGTTTTCTTGTGCTTTACCTTGTCACAGTTACATTATCTTGATTTATCAAAGTTCATTTTGTATTTCTTTCGTGAAATGCAAGAGTAGGAATATTTCAGTAGTGTTTTGTCGAGGTTTACCTTGTCAAGGTTACATTCTCTTGATTTTTCAAAGTTCATTTTGAATTTCTTTCAGGAAATGCGAGAGTTGGAATATTTCAGTAGTGTTTTGTTGTGGTTTACCTTGTCACAGTTACATTCTCTTGATTTTTCAAAGTTCAGTTTGGATTTTTTTCCTTGAAATGCAAGATTTGGAATATTTCAGTACTGTTTGGTCGTGGTTTACCTTGTCAAAGTTACATTCTCTTGATTTTTCAAAGTTCATTTTGGATTTCTTTCGTTTTTTTTCAAATTTTCCAAAGTTCAATTTGGATTTCTTTCCTTGAAATGCAAGAGTTGGAATATTTCAGTTGTGTCTTGTCGTGGTTTACCTTGTCATAGTTACATTCTCTTGATTTTTCAAAGTTCAGTTTGGATTTCTTTCGTTGAAATGCAAGAGTTGAAATACTTCAGTAGTGTTTTGTTGTGCCTTACCTTGTCACTGTTACATTCTCTTGATTTTTCAAAGTTCAGTTTGGATTTTTTTCCTTGAAATGCAAGATTTGGAATATTTCAGTACTGTTTGGTCGTGGTTTACCTTGTCAAAGTTACATTCTCTTGATTTTTCCAAGTTCATTTTAGATTTATTTCCTTAATATGCAAGAGTTTGAATGTTTCAATAGTGTTTTGTCGTGGTTTACCTTGTCACAGTTACATTCTCATGATTTTTCTAAATTCATTTTTTTATTTCTTTCATTGAAATGCAAGAGTTGGAACATTTCAATAGTGTTTTGTTATGGTTTACCTTGTCAGAGTTACATTCTCTTGATTTTTCAAAGTTCATTTTGAATTTCTTTTGTTGAAATGCAAGAGTTGAAATATTTCAGTAGTCTTTCCTTATGGTTTACCTAGTCACAGCTACATTCTCTTAATTTGTCAACGCTCATTTTGAATTTCTTTCGTGAAATGCAAGAGTTGGAATATTTCAGTAGTGTTTTGTCGTGGTTTACTATGTCACAGTTACATTCTCTTGATTTTTCAAAGTTTATTTTGAATTTCTTTCGTGAAATGCAAGAGTTGGAATATTTCAGTAGTGTTATGTCGTGGTTTACCTTGTCACAGTTACATTCTCTTGATTTTTCAAAGTTCATTTTGGATTTCTTTCCTTGAAATGCAAGAGTTGGAATATTTCAGTAGTGTTTTGTCGTAGTTTACCTTGTCACATTTACATTCTCTTGATTTTTCAAAGTTCATTTTGAATTCCTTTCATTGAAATGCAAGAGTAGGATTATTTCTGTAGTGTTTTGTCGTAGTTTATCTTGTCACAGTACATACTCTTAATTGTTTTAAAGTTCATTTTGAATTTTTTTCGTTGAAAGGCAAGAGTTGGAATATTTCAGTAGTGTCTTGTTGTGATTTACCTTGTCAAAGTTACATTCTCTTGATTTTTCAAAGCTCATTTTGGATTTCTTTCGTTGAAATGCCAGAGTTGGAATATTTCAGTAGTGTCTTGTTGTGCTTTACCTTCTTACTGTTACATTCTCTGGATTTTTCAAAGTTCATTTTGGATTTCTTTTGTTGAAATGCAAGGTTTGGAGTTTTTCGGTAGCGTTTTGACATGATTTACCTGGTCACAGTTACATTCTCTTAATTTTTCAAAGTTCATTTTGAATTTCTTTCTCTGAAATCCAAGAATTAGAATGTTTCAGTAGTATTGTTTCGTGGTTTTCCTTGTCACAATTACATTCTTTTAACTTTTCAAAGCTCATTTTGGATTAGTTTCATTGAAATGCAAGAATTGGAATATTTCAGTCGTGTTTTGTCGTGGTTTACCATATCACAGCTACAGTTTCGAGATTTTTCAAAGTTCATTTTGAATTCCTTTCATTGAAATGCAAGAGTAGGATTATTTCTGTAGTGTTTTGTCGTAGTTTACCTTGTCACAGTTACATTCTGTTAATTTTTCAAAGTTCATTTTGAATTTTTTTCGTTGAAAGGCAAGAGTTGGAATATTTCAGTAGTGTCTTGTTGTGATTTACCTTGTCACAGTTACATTCTCTTGATTTTTCAAAGCTCATTTTGGATTTCTTTCGTTGAAATGCAAGAGTTGGAATATTTCAGTAGTGTCTTGTTGTGCTTTACCTTGTCACAGTTAAATTCTTTTTATTTTTCAAAGTTCATTTTGAAGTTCTTTCGTTGAAATGCATGAGTTGGAATATTTCAGTAGTGTTTTGTCGTGGTTTACCTTGTCACAGTTACATTCTCTTGATTTTTTAAAGTTCATTTTGAATTTCTTTCATTCAAATGCAAGAGTTGGATTATTTCTGTAGTGTTTTGTCGTAGTTTACCTTGTCACAGTTACATTCTGTTAATTTTTCAAAGTTCATTTTGAATTTTTTTCGTTGAAAGGCAAGAGTTGGAATATTTCAGTAGTGTCTTGTTGTGATTTACCTTGTCACAGTTACAACTTTAAAAAATCAAGAGAATGGATTTCTTTCGTTGAAATGCAAGAGTTGGAATATTTCAATAGTGTCTTGTTGTGCTTTACCTTGTCACAGTTACATTCTCTTGATTTTTCAAAGTTCATTTTGGATTTCTTTCGTTGAAATGCAAGAGTTGGAATATTTCAGTAGTGTCTTGTCGTGGTTTACCTTGTCACAGTTACATTCTCTTGATTTTTCAAAGTTCATTTTGAATTCCTTTCATTGAAATGCAAGAGTAGGATTATTTCTGTAGTGTTTTTTCGTAGTTTACCTTGTCACAGTTACATTCTGTTAATTTTTCAAAGTTCATTTTGAATTTTTTTCGTTGAAAGGCAAGAGTTGGAATATTTCAGTAGTGTCTTGTTGTGATTTACCTTGTCACAGTTACATTCTCTTGATTTTGCAAAGCTGATTTTGGATTTCTTTCGTTGAAATACAAGAGTTGGAATATTTCAGTAGTGTCTTGTTGTGCTTTACCTTGTCACTGTTACATTCTCTTGATTTTTCAAAGCTCATTTTGGATTTCTTTTGTTGAAATGCAAGAGTTGGAATATTTCAGTAGTGTTTTGTCATGCTTTACCTGGTCACAGTTACATTCTCTTAATTTTTCAAAGATCATTTTGAATTTCTTTCGTTGAAATGCAAGAGTTGGAATATTTCAGTAGTGTCTTGTCGTGGTTTACCTTGTCACAGTTACATTCTCTGGATTTTTCAAAGTTCATTTTGAATTTTTCTCGTGAAATCCTAGAGTTGGAATATTTCAGTAGTGTTTTGTCGAGGTTTACCTTGTCACAGTTACATTCTCTTGATTTTTCAAAGTTCATTTTGGATTTCTTTCCTTGAAATGCAGGAGTTGGAATATTTCAGTAGTATTTTTTCGTGGTATACCTTGTCACAGTTACATTCTCTTGATTTTTCAAAGTTTATTTTGAATTTATTTCATTGAAATGTAAGAGTTGGATTATTTCAGTAGTGTTTTGTCGTGGTTTACCTCGTCACAGTTACATTCTCTTAATTTTTCAAAGTTCATTTTAAATTTCTTTTGTTGAAATGCAAGAGTTGGAATATTTCAGTAGTGTTTTGTTGTGCTTTACCTTGTCACAGTTACATTCTCTTGATTTTTCAAAGCTCATTTTGATTTCTTTTGTTGAAATGCAACAGTTGGAATATTTCAGTAGTGTCTTGTTGTGCTTTACCTTGTCACTGTTACATTCTCTTGATATTTCGAAGCTCATTTTGAATTTCTTTCGTTGAAATGCAAGAGTTGGAATATTTCAGTAGTGTTTTGTCATGGTTTACCTTGTCACAGTTGCATTCTCTTAATTTTTCAAAGTTCATTTTGAATTTCTTTCGTTGAAATGCAAGAGTTGGAATATTTCAGTAGTGTTTTGTTGTGTTTTACCTTGTCACAGTTACATTCTCTTGATTTTTCAAAGTTCAGTTTGGATTTCTTTCGTTGAAATGCAAGAGTTGGAATACTTCAGTAGTGTGTTGTTGTGCCTTACCTTGTCACTGTTACATTCTCTTGATTTTTCAAAGTTCATTTTTGGATTTCTTTCGTTGAAATGCAAGAGTTGGAATATTTCAATAGTGTTTTGTTATGGTTTACCTTGTCACAGCTACTTTATCTTGATTTTTCAAAGTTCATTTTCCATTTCTTTCGTTAAAATGCAAGAGTTGGAAAATTTCAGTAGTTTTTTGTCATGGTTTACCTTGTCACAGTTCCATTCTCTTGATTTTCCAAAGTTCATTTGGGATTTTTTTCGTTGCAATGCAAGAGCTGGAATATTTCAGTAGTGTTTTGTCATGGTTTACCATGTCAAAATAACATTCTCTTGATTTTTTAAAGTTTATTTTGAATTTCTTTCATTGAAATGTAAGAGTTGGATTATTTCAGTAGTATTTTGTTGTGGTTTACCTTGTCAAACTTACATTCTCTTGATTTTGCAAAGTTCATTTTGGACTTCTTTCGTTGAAAAGCAAGAGTTATTTCAAATATTTCAATAGTGTTTTGTCGTGGTTTACCTTGTCACAGTTACATTTTCTTGATTTTTCAAAGTTCATTTTGAATTTCTTTTTTGAAATGCGAGAGTTGGAATATTTCAGCAGTGTTTTGTCGTGGTCTACAATGTCACAGTTACATTCTCTAGATTTTTCAAAGTTCATTTTGAATTTCTTTTGTGAAATCCAAGAGTTGGAATATTTCAGTAGTGTTTTTTCGTTGTATACCTTGTCACAGTTACATTCTCTTTATTTTTCAAAGTTCATTTTGAATTTTTTTCATTGAAATGTAAGAGTTGGATTATTTCAGTAGTGTTTTGTCGTGGTTTGCCTTGCCACAGTTACATTCTCTTAATTTTTCAAAGTTCATTTTAAATTTCTTTCGTTGAAATGCAAGAGTTAGAATATTTTAGTAGTGTCTTGTTGTGCTTTACCTTGTCACAGTTACATTCTCTTGTTTTTTCAAAGCTCATTTTGATTTCTTTCGTTGAAATGCAACAGTTGGAATATTTAACTAGTGTCTTGTTGTGCTTTACCTTGTCACTGTTACATTCTCTTGATTTTTCAAAGCTCATTTTGGATTTCTTTCGTTGAAATGCAAGAGTTGGAATAGTTCAGTAGTGTTTTGTCATGGTTTACCTTGTCAAAGTTACATTCTCTTGATTTTTCAAAGTTCATTTTGAATTTCTTTCGTTGAAATGCAAGAGTTGGAATATTTCAGTAGTGTATTGTTGTGCTTTACCTTTTCACAGTTATATTCTCTTGATTTTTCAAAGTTCATTTTGGATTTCTTTCCTTGAAATGCAAGAGTTGGAATATTTCAGTAGTGTTTTGTTGTGGTTTACCTTGTCACTGTTACATTCTCTTGATTTTTAAAAGTTCATTTTGAATTTCTTTCATGAAACGCGAGAGTTGGAATATTTCAGTAGTGTCTTGTCGTGGTTTACCTTGTCACAGTTACATTTTCTTGATTTTGCAAAGTTCATTTTTGGATTTCTTTCATTGAAATGCAAGAGTTGGAATTTTCAGTAGTGTTTTGTTATGGTTTACCTTGTCACAGCTACTTTCTCTCGATTTTTCAAATTTCATTTTGAATTTCTTTCGTTAAAATGCAAGAGTTGGAACATTTCAGTAGTGTTTTGTCATGGCTTACCTTGTCACAGTTCCATTCTTTTAATTTTTCAAAGTTCATTTTAAATTTCTTTCGTTGAAATGCAAGATTTGGAATATTTCAGTAGTGTTTTGTTGTGCTTTACCTTGTCATAGTTACATTCTCTTGATTTTTCAAAGCTCATTTTGATTTCTTTCTTTGAAATGCAACAGTTGGAATATTTCAGTAGTGTCTTGTTGTGCTTTACCTTGTCACTGGTACATTCTCTTGATTTTTCAAAGCTCATTCTGGATTTCTTTCGTTGAAATGCAAGAGTTGGAATATTTCAGTAGTGTTTTGTCATGGTTTACCTTATCACAGTTACATTCTCTTAATTTTTCAAAGTTCTTTTTGAATTTCTTTCGTTGAAATGCAAGAGTTGGAATATTTCAGTAGTGTCTTGTTTTGCTTTACCTTGTCACTGTTAAATTTTTCTTTTGATTTTTCAAAGCTCATTTTGGATTTCTTTCGTTGAAATGCAAGAGTTGGAATATTTAATTAGTATCTTGTCGTGGTTTACCTTTTCACAGTTACTTTCTCTTGATTTTTTAAAGTTCATTTTGGATTTCTTTCGTTTTTTTTCAAATTTTCCAAAGTTCATTTTGGATTTCTTTCCTTGAAATGCAAGAGTTGGAATATTTCAGTTGTTTCTTGTCGAGGTTTACCTTGTCATAGTTACATTCTCTTGATTTTTCAAAGTTCATTTTGGATTTCTTTCGTTGAAATGCAAGAGTTGGAATACTTCAGTAGTGTTTTGTTGTGACTTACCTTGTCACAGTTCCATTCTCTTGATTTTTCAAAGTTCATTTGGGATTTCTTTCGTTGAAATGCAAGAGTCTGAATATTTCAGTAGTGTTTTGTCATGGTTTACCATGTCAAAATTACATTCTCTTGATTTTTTAAAGTTCATTTTGAATTTCTTTCATTGAAATGTAAGAGTTGGATTATTTCAGTAGTGTTTTGTTGTGGTTTACCTTGTCAAACTTACATTCTCTTGATTTTCCAAAGTTCATTTTGGACTTCTTTCGTTGAAATGCAAGAGTTGGAATATTTCAGTAGTGTTTTGTTGTGATTTACCTTGTCAGAGCTACTTTATCTTGATTTTTAAAGGTTCATTTTGAATTTCTTTCGTTAAAATGCAAGAGTTGGAACATTTCAGTAGTTTTTTGTCATGGTTTACCTTGTCACAGTTCCATTCTCATGATTTTCCAATGTTCATTTGGGATTTTTTTTATTTACATTCTCTTGATTTTCAAAGTTTGTTTTGGATTTCTTTCCTTGAAATGCAAGAGTTGGAATATTTCAGTAGTGTCTTGTCGTTGTTTACTTTGTCACAGTTCCATTCTCTTAATTTTTCAAAGTTCATTTTAAATTTCTTTCGTTGAAATGCAAGATTTGGAATATTTCAGTAGTGTTTTGTTGTGCTTTACCTTGTCACAGTTACATTCTCTTGATTTTTCAAAGCTCATTTTGATTTCTTTCTTTGAAATGCAACAGTTGGAATATTTCAGTAGTGTCTTGTTGTGCTTTACCTTGTCACTGGTACATTCTCTTGATTTTTCAAAGCTCATTCTGGATTTCTTTCATTTAAATGCAAGAGTTGGAATATTTCAGTAGTGTTTTGTCATGGTTTACCTTATCACAGTTACATTCTCTTAATTTTTCAAAGTTCTTTTTGAATTTCTTTCGTTGAAATGCAAGAGTTGGAATATTTCAGTAGTGTCTTGTTGTGCTTTACCTTGTCACTGTTACATTCTCTTGATTTTTCAAAGTTCATTTTGAATTTCGTTCGTTGAAATGCAAGAGTTGGAATATTTAATTAGTATCTTGTCGTGGTTTACCTTTTCACAGTTACTTTCTCTTGATTTTTTAAAGTTCATTTTGGATTTCTTTCGTTTTTTTTCAAATTTTCCAAAGTTCATTTTGGATTTCTTTCCTTGAAATGCAAGAGTTGGAATATTTCAGTTGTTTCTTGTCGAGGTTTACCTTGTCATAGTTACATTCTCTTGATTTTTCAAAGTTCATTTTGGATTTCTTTCGTTGAAATGCAAGAGTTGGAATACTTCAGTAGTGTTTTGTTGTGCCTTACCTTGTCACAGTTCCATTCTCTTGATTTTTCAAAGTTCATTTGGGATTTCTTTCGTTGAAATGCAAGAGTCTGAATATTTCAGTTGTGTTTTGTCATGGTTTACCATGTCAAAATTACATTCTCTTGATTTTTTAAAGTTCATTTTGAATTTCTTTCATTGAAATGTAAGAGTTGGATTATTTCAGTAGTGTTTTGTTGTGGTTTACCTTGTCAAACTTACATTCTCTTGATTTTTCAAAGTTCATTTCGGACTTCTTTCGTTGAAATGCAAGAGTTGGAATATTTCAATAGTGTTTTGTTATGATTTACCTTGTCAGAGCTACTTTATCTTGATTTTTAAAGGTTCATTTTGAATTTCTTTCGTTAAAATGCAAGAGTTGGAACATTTCAGTAGTTTTTTGTCATAATTTACCTTGTCACAGTTCGATTCTCATGATTTTCCAAAGTTCATTTGGGATTTTTTTATTTACATTCTCTTGATTTTCAAAGTTTGTTTTGGATTTCTTTCCTTGAAATGCAAGAGTTGGAATATTTCTGTAGTGTCTTGTCGTTGTTTACCTTGTCACAGTTACATTCTGTTGATTTTTCAAAGTTCATTTTGGATTTCTTTCGTTTATTTTTTCAAATTTTTCAAAGTTCATTTTGGATTTTTTTCGTTGAAATGAAAGAGTTGGAATATTTCAGCAGTGTTTTGTCATGGTTGACCATGTCAAAATTACATTCTCTTGATTTTTTAAAGCTTATTTTGAATTTCTTTCATTGAAATGTAAGAGTTGGATTATTTCAGTAGTGTTTTGTTGTGGTTTACCTTGTCACAGTTACATTTTCTTGATTTTTCAAAGTTCATTTTGAATTTCTTTTTTGAAATGCGAGAGTTGGAATATTTCAGCAGTGTTTTGTCGTGGTCTACAATGTCACAGTTACATTCTCTAGATTTTTCAAAGTTCATTTTGAATTTCTTTTGTGAAATCCAAGAGTTGGAATATTTCAGTAGTGTTTTTTCGTTGTATACCTTGTCACAGTTACATTCTCTTTATTTTTCAAAGTTCATTTTGAATTTTTTTCATTTAAATGTAAGAGTTGGACTATTTCAGTAGTGTTTTGTCGTGGTTTGCCTTGCCACAGTTACATTCTCTTAATTTTTCAAAGTTCATTTTAAATTTCTTTCGTTGAAATGCAAGAGTTGGAATATTTCAGTAGTGTCTTGTTGTGCTTTACCTTGTCACAGTTACATTCTCTTGATTTTTCAAAGCTCATTTTGATTTCTTTCGTTGAAATGCAATAGTTGGAATATTTAATTAGTGTTATGTTGTGCTTTACCTTGTCACTGTTACATTCTCTTGATTTTTCAAAGCTCATTTTGGATTTCTTTCGTTGAAATGCAAGAGTTGGAATATTTCAGTAGTGTTTTTTCATAGTTTACCTTGTCACAGTTATATTCTCTTGATTTTTTAAAGTTCTTTTTGAATTTCTTTCGTTGAAATGCAAGAATTGGAATATTTCAGTAGTGTCTTGTCGTGGTTTACCTTGTCAAAGTTACATTCTCTTGATTTTTCAAAGTTCATTTTGGATTTCTCTTGTTGAAATTCAAGATTTGGAATATTTCAGTAATGTTTTGTTGCATTTTACCTTGTCACAGTTACATTCCCTTGATTTTTCAAGGTTCATTTTGAATTTCTTTCGTTGAAATGCAAGAGTTGGAATAGTTCAGTAGTGTTTTGTCATAGTTTACCTTGTCACAGTTACATTCTCTTAATTGTTAGAAGTTCATTTTGAATAATTTTTGTTGAAATGCAAGAGTTGGAATATTTCAGTAGTGTCTTGTTGCGCTTTACCTTGTCACAGTGTTACATTCTCTTGATTTTCTTAAAGTTCATTTTGGATTTCTTTCCTTGAAATGCAAGAGTTGGAATATTTCAGTAGTGTTTTGTCTTGGTTTACCTTGTCACAGTTACATTCTCTTGATTTTTCAAAGTTCATTTTGAATTTCTCTCGTTGTAATGCAAGAGTTGGAATATTTTAGTAGTGTTTTGTCGTGGTTTTCCTTGTCACAGTTACATTCTCTTGATTGTTCAAAGTTCTTTTTGAATTTCTTTCGTGAAATGCAAGAGTTAGATTATTTCAGTTGTGTTTTGTCGTGGTTTACTTTGTCACAGTGACATTCTCTAGATTTTTCGAAGTTCAATTTGGATTTTTTCTTGAAATGCAAGATTTGGAATATTTCAGTAGTGTTTTGTCTAGGTTTACCTTGTCACAGTTACATTCTCTTGATTTTTCAAAATTCATTTTGGATTTATTTCCTTGAAATGCAAGAGTTGGAATATTTCAGTAGTATTTTTTCGTGGTATACCTTGTCACAGATACATTCTCTTGATTTTTCAAAGTTCATTTTGAATTTCTTTCATTGAAATGTAAGAAATGGATTATTTCAGTAGTGTTTTGTCGTGATTTACCTTGTCACAGTTACATTCTCTTAATTTTTCAAAGTTCATTTTAAATTTCTTTCGTTGAAATGCAAGAGTTGGAATATTTCAGTGGTTTTTTGTTGTGCTTTACCTTGTCAGAGTTACATTCTCTTGATTTTTCAAAGCTTATTTTGATTTCTGTCGTTGAAATACAACATTTGGAACCTTTCAGTAGTGTCTTGTTGTGCTTTACCTTGTCAGTGTTACATTCTCTTGATTTTTCAAAGCTCATTTTGGATTTCTTTCGTTGAAATGCAAGAGTTGGAATATTTCAGTAGTGTTTTGTCATTGTTTACCTTGTCACAGTTACATTCTCTGAATTTTTCAAAGTTAATTTTGAATTTCTTTCGTTGAAATGCAAGAGTTGGAATATTTCAGTAGTGTATTGTTGCGCTTTACCTTTTCACAGTTACATTCTCTTGATTTTTCAAAGTTCATTTTGGATTTCTTTCCTTGAAATGCAAGAGTTGGAATATTTCAGTAGTGTTTTGTCATTGTTTACCTTGTCATAGTTACATTCTATTTATTTTTCAAAGTTCATTTTGAATTTCTTTCGTTGAAATGCAAGAGTTGGAATATTTCAGTAGTGTATTGTTGCGCTTTACCTTTTCACAGTTACATTCTCTTGATTTTTCAAAGTTCATTTTGGATTTCTTTCCTTGAAATGCAAGAGTTGGAATATTTCATTAAAATCTTGTCGTGGTTTACCTTGTCACAGTTACATTCTCTAGATTTTGCAAAGTTCATTTTTGGATTTCTTTCGTTGAAATGCAAGAGTTGGAATATTTCAGTTGTATTTTGTTATGGTTTACCTTGTCACAGCTACTTTCTCTTGATTTTTCAAAGTTCATTTTGAATTTCTTTCGTTAAAATGCAAAAGTTGGAACATTTCAGTAGTGTTTTGTCATGGTTTACCTTGTCACAATTCCATTCTCTTGATTTTTATAAGTTCATTTGGGATTTTTTTCGTTGAAATGCAAGAGTTGGAATATTTCAGTAGTGTTTTGTCATGGTTTACCATGTTAAAATTACATTATCTTGATTTTAAAAGTTCATTTTGAATTTCTTTCATTGAAATGTAAGAGTTGGATTATTTCAGTAGTGTTTTGTTGTGGTTTGCCTTGTCAAATTTAAATTCTCTTGATTTTCCAAAGTTCATTTTGGACTTCTTTTGTTGAAATGCAAGAGTTGGAATATTTCAGTAGTGTTTTGTCGTGGTTTACCTTGTCACAGTTACATTCTCTTTATTTTTCAAAGTTCATTTTGGATTTCTTTCCTTGAAATGCAAGATTTGGAATATTTCAGTAGTGTTTGGTCGTGGTTTACCTTGTCACAGTTACATTCTCTTGATTTTTCAAAGTTAATTTGGATTTCTTTCCTTGATATGCAAGAGTTTGAATATTTCAGTAGTGTTTCGTCGTGGTTTAGTTTGTCACAGTTACATTCTCATGATTTTTCCAAATTCTTTTTTGGATTTCTTTCGTTTAAATGCAAGAGTTGGAATATTTCAATAGTGTTTTGTTATGGTTTAACTTGTCAGAGTTACATTCTCTTGATTTTGGACTATATCAGTAGTGTTTTGTCGTGGTTTACAATGTCGCAGTTACATTCTCTTGATTTTTCAATGTTCATTTTGAATTTCTTTTGTGAAATGCGAGAGTTGGACTATTTCAGTAGTGTTTTGTCTTGGTTTACCTTGTCACAGTTACATTCTCTTGATTTTTCAAAGTTCAATTTGAATTTCTTTCGTGAAATGCAAGAGTTGGAATATTTCAGTTGTGTTTTGTCGTGATTTACCATGTCACAGTTATATTCTCTAGATTTTTCAAATTTCATTTTGAATTTCTTTCGTGAAATCCAAGAGTTGGAATATTTCAGTAGTGTTTTGTCGAGGTTTACCTTGTCACACTTACATTCTCTTGATTTTTCAAAGTTCATTTTGGATTTCTTTCCTTGAAATGCAGGAGTTGGAATATTTCAGTAGTATTTTTTCGTGGTATACCTTGTCACAGTTATATTCTCTTGATTTTTCAAAGTTCATTTTGAGTTTCTTTCATTGAAATGTAAGAGTTGGATTATTTCAGTAGTGTTTTGTCGTGGTTTACCTTGTCACAGTTACATTCTCATGATTTTTCAAAATTCATTTTTTGATTTCTTTCGTTTAAATGCAAGAGTTGGAATATTTGAATAGTGTTTTGTTATGGTTTACTTTTTCAGAGTTATATTCTCTTGATTTTTCAAAGTTCATTGTGAATTTTTTTCGTTGAAATGCAAGAGTTGGAATATTTCAGTAGTCTTTCCTAATGGTTTACCTTGTCACAGTTACATTCTCTTAATTTATCAAAGTTCATTTTGAATTTCTTTCGTTGAAATGTAGAATTTGGAATATTTCAGTAATGCTTTGTTGCGCTTTACCTTGTCACAGTTACATTCTCTTGATTTTTCAAAGTTCATTTTGAATTTTTTCGTCGAAATGCAAGAGTTGGAATATTTCAGTAGTTTCTTATCGTGGTTTGCCTTGTCACAGTTACATTCTCTTGATTTTTCAAAGTTCATTTTGGATTTCTTTCGTTGAAATCCAAGAGTTGAAATATTTCAGTTGTGTTTCCTCATGGTTTACCTTGTCACAGATACATTCTCTTAATTTATCAAAGTTCATTTTGAATTTCTTTCGTTGAAATGTAGGATTTGGAATATTTCAGTAGTGTTTTATTGCGCTTTTTTTTCAGAGTTACATTCTCTTGATTTTTCAAAGTTCATTTTGAAGTTCTTTCGTTGAAATGCAAGATTTAGAATATTTCAGCAGTGTCTTGTCGTGGTTTACCTTGTCACAGTTACATTCTCTTCATTTTTCAAAGTTCATTTTGGATTTCTTTCGTTGAAAGGCAAGATTTCGAATATTTCAGTAATGTTTTGTTGCGCTTTAACTTGTCACAGTTACATTCTCTTGATTTTTCAATGTTCATTTTGAATTTCTTTCGTTGAAATAAAAGAGTTGGATTAGTTCTGTAGTGCTTTGTCATGGTTTACCTTGTCACAGTTACATTCTCTTTATTTTTCAAAGTTCATTTTGGATTTCTTTCCTTGAAATGTAAGAGTTGGAATATTTCAGTAGTGTTTTGTTGTGGTTTACTATGTCAGAGTTACATTCTCTTGATTTTTCAAAGTTCATTTTGAATTTCTTTCGTGAAATGCGAGAGTTGGACTATTTCAGTAGTGTTTTGTCTTGGTTTACCTTGTCACAGTTACATTTTCTTGATTTTTCAAAGTTCATTTTGAATTTCATTCGTTGAAAATCAAGAGTTGGAATATTTCAACAGTGTCTTGTCGTGGCTTACATTTTCACAGTTATATTCTCTTGATTTTTCAAAGTTCATTTTGAATTTCTTTTGTGAAATGCAAGAGTTGGATTATTTCAGTAGTGTTCTGTCGTGGTTTAACATGTCACAGTTACATTCTCTAGATTTCTCAAAGTTCATTTTGAATTTCTTTCGTGAAATCCAAGAGTTGGAATATTTCAGTTGTGTTTTGTCGAGGTTTACCTTGTCGCAGCTACATTCTCTTTATTTTTCAAAGTTCATTTTGGACTTCTTTCGTTGAAATGCAAGAGTTGGAATATTTCAGTAGTGTTTTGTCGTGGTTTACCTTGTCACAGTTGCATTCTCTTGATTTTTCAAAGTTCATTTTGGATTTCTTTTTTGAAATACGAGAATTGAAATATTTCAGTAGTTTTTCCTCGTGGTTTACCTTGTCACAGTTACATTCTCTTGATTTTTCAAAGTTCATTTTGGATTTCTTTCCTTGAAATGCTAGATTTGGAATATTTCAGTAGTGTTTGGTCGTGGTTTACCTTGTCACAGTTACATTCTCTTGATTTTTCAAAGTTCATTTGGATTTCTTTCCTTGATATGCAAGAGTTTCAATATTTCAGTAGTGTTTTGTCGTGGTTTACCTTGTCACAGTTACATTCTCATGATTTTTTAAAATTCATTTTTGGATTTCTTTTGTTTAAATGCAAGAGTTGGAATATTTCAATAGTGTTTTGTTATGGTTTACCTAGTCAGAGTTACATTCTCTTGATTTTTCAAAGTTTATTTTGAATTTCTTTCATTGAAATGCAAGAGTTGGAATATTTCAGTAGTCTTTCCCTATTGTTTACCTTGTCACAGTTACATTTTCTTAATTTATCAAAGTTCATTTTGAATTTCTTTCGTTGAAATGTAAGATTTGGAATGTTTCAGTAGTGTTTTGTTGCGCTTTACCTTGTCACAGTTACATTCTCTTGATTTTTCAAAGTTCATTTTGAATTTTTTCATTTAAATTCAGGAGTTGGAATATTTCAGCAGTTTCTTGTCGTGGTTTGCCTTGTCACAGTTACATTCTCATGATTTTTCAAAGTTCATTTTGGATTTCTTTCGTTGAAATGCAAGAGTTGGAATATTTCAGTTGTGTTTCCTCATGGTTTACCTTGTCACAGAAACATTCTCTTAATTTATCAAAGTTAATTTTTAATTTCTTTCGTTGAAATGCAAGATTTGGAATATTTCAGTGGTGTTTTATTGCGCTTTATTTTGTCAGAGTTACATTCTCTTGATTTTTCGAAGTTCATTTTGAATTTCTTTCGTTGAAATGCAAGATATGGAATATTTCAGCAGTGTCTTGTCGTGATTTAACTTCTCACAGTTACATTCTCTTGATTTTTCAAAGTTCATTTTGGATTTCTTTCGTTTAAATGCAAGATTTGAAATATTTCAGTAATGTTTTGTTGCGCTTTACCTTGTCACAGTTACATTCCCTTGATTTTTCAAGGTTTATTTTAAATTTCTTTAAAGTGTTTTTGTAATGATTTACCTTGTCAAACTTACATTCTCTTGATTTTCCAAAGTTCATTTTGGATTTCTTTCGTTGAAATGCAAGATTTGGAATATTTCATTAATGTTTTGTTGCAATTTACCTTGTCACAGTTACATTCCCTTGATTTTTCAAGGTTCATTTCAAATTTCTTTTGGTGAAATGCAAGAGTTGAAATAGTTCAGTAGTGTTTTGTCATGGTTTACCTTGTCACAGTTACAGTCTCTTAATTTTTAGAAGTTCATTTTGAATAACTTTCGTTGAAATGCAAGAGTTGGAATATTTCAGTAGTGTCTTGTTGCGCTTTACTTTGTACCAGTTACATTCTCTTGATTTTTTTAAAGTTTATTTTGGATTTCTTTCCTTGGAATGCAAGAGTTGGAATATTTCAGAAGTGTCTTGTCGTGGTTTACCTTGTCACAGTTACATCCTCTTGATTTTTCAAAGTTCATTTTGGATTCTTTTTGTTGAAATGCGAGAGTTGGAATATTTCAGTAGTGCTTTGCTGTGCTTTACCTTGTCACAGTTACAGTGTCTTGATTTTTCAAAGTTCATTTTGAATTTCTTTCGTGTAATACAAGAGTTGGAATTTTTCAGTTGTGTTTTGTCGTGGTTTACTATGTCACAGTTACATTCTCTTGATTTTTCAAAGTTCATTTTGAATTTCTTTCGTGAAATGCGAGAGTTGGACTATTTCAGTAGTGTTTTGTCGTGGTTTACCTTGTCACAGTTACATTCTCTTGATTTTTCAAATTTCATTTTGAATTTTTTTCCTTGATATGCAAGAGTTTCAATATTTCATTAGTGTTTTGTAGTGGTTTACCTTGTCACAGTTACATTCTCATGATTTTTTAAAATTCATTTTTGGATTTCTTTTGTTTAAATGCAAGAGTTGGAATATTTCAATAGTGTTTTGTTATGGTTTACCTAGTCAGAGTTACATTCTCTTGATTTTTCAAAGTTTATTTTGAATTTTTTCATTGAAATGCAAGAGTTGGTATATTTCAGTAGTCTTTCCCTATGGTTTACCTTGTCACAGTAACATTCTCTTAATTTATCAAAGTTCATTTTGAATTTCTTTCGTTGAAATGTAAGATTTGGAATATTTCAGTAGTGTTTTGTTGCGCTTTACCTTGTCACAGTTACATTCTCTTGATTTTTCAAAGTTCATTTTGAATTTTTTTCATTTAAATTCAGGAGTTGGAATATTTCAGCAGTTTCTTGTCGTGGTTTGCCTTGTCACAGTTACATTCTCATGATTTTTCAAAGTTCATTTTGTATTTCTTTCGTTGAAATGCAAGAGTTGGAATATTTCAGTTGTGTTTCCTCATGGTTTACCTTGTCACAGAAACATTCTCTTAATTTATCAAAGTTAATTTTTAATTTCTTTCGTTGAAATGCAAGATTTGGAATATTTCAGTGGTGTTTTATTGCGCTTGATTTTGTTAGAGTTACATTCTCTTGATTTTTCAAAGTTCATTTTGAATTTCTTTCGTTGAAATGCAAGATATGGAATATCTCAGCAGTGTCTTGTCGTGATTTAACTTATCACAGTTACATTCTCTTGATTTTTCAAAGCTCATTTTGGATTTCTTTCGTTTAAATGCAAGATTTGGAATATTTCAGTAATGTTTTGTTGCGCTTTACCTTGTCACAGTTACATTCCCTTGATTTTTCAAGGTTCATTTTAAATTTCTTTTGTTGAAATGCAAGAGTTGGAATATTTCAGTATTGTTTTGTCATGGTATACCATGTCAAAATTACATTCTCTTAATTTTTAAAAATTCATTTTGAATTTCTTTCCTTTAAATGTAAGAGTTGGATTATTTCAGAAGTGTTTTGTAGTAATTTACCTTGTCAAACTTACATTCTCTTGATTTTCCAAAGTTCATTTTGGACTTCTTTCGTTGAAATGCAAGAGTTGGAATATTTCAGCAGTGTCTTGTCGTGATTTACCTTGTCACAGTTACATTCTCTTGATTTTTCAAAGTTCATTTTGGATTTCTTTCGTTGAAATGCAAGATTTGGAATATTTCATTAATGTTTTGTTGCAATTTACCTTGTCACAGTTACATTCCCTTGATTTTTCAAGGTTCATTTCTAATTTCTTTTGGTGAAATGCAAGAGTTGGAATAGTTCAGTAGTGTTTTGTCATGGTTTACCTTGTCACAGTTACAGTCTCTTAATTTTTAGAAGTTCATTTTGAATAACTTTCGTTGAAATGCAAGAGTTGGAATATTTCAGTAGTGTCTTGTTGCGCTTTACTTTGTACCAGTTACATTCTCTTGATTTTTTTAAAGTTTATTTTGGATTTCTTTCCTTGAAATGCAAGAGTTGGAATATTCCAGAAGTGTCTTGTCGTGGTTTACCTTATCACAGTTACATTCTCTTGATTTTTCAAAGTTCATTTTGGATTCATTTTGTTGAAATACAAGAGTTGGAATATTTCAGTAGTGCTTTGCTGTGCTTTACCTTGTCACAGTTACAGTGTCTTGATTTTTCAAAGTTCATTTTGAATTTCTTTCGTGAAATACAAGAGTTGGAATATTTCAGTTGTGTTTTGTCGTGGTTTACTATGTCACAGTTACATTCTCTTGATTTTTCAAAGTTCATTTTGATTTTCTTTCGTGAAATGCAAGAGTTGGAATATTTCAGTAGTGTTTTGTCGTGGTTTACCTTGTCACAGTTACATTCTCTTGATTTTTCAAAGTTCATTTTGGATTTCTTTCCTTGAAATGCAAGAGTTTTAATATTTCAGTAGTGTTTTGTCGTGGTTTACCTTGTCAAAGTTATATTCTCATGATTTTTCAAAATTCATTTTTAGTTTTCTTTCGTCGAAATGTGAGAGTTGGAATATTTGAGTAGTGTTCTGTTATGGTTTACCTTGTCTGAGTTACATTCTCTTGATTTTTCAAAGTTCCTTTTGAATTTCTTTCGTTTAAATGCACCTTGTCACAGTTACATTCTCTTGATTTTTAAAAGTTCATTTTGAATTTCTTTCGTTGATATGCAAGATTACATAGTAAATAGTACCCTTTCCCTGAGGGTTGTGGGGGAGTATCCTCCTCAAAAATATATTTTCTATCTGTAAATAAACTACGCTGAACAAAATGGCTATCTGAAAATTTTGATTGGATGTGTTTGGAGAAATGATGGGAGTGGGGGGTACGGGGGCTAGTTACACTCTAATCACTTTCAACTATTAACAAGGGCACTAGCCCTTTAATTTCCAATCAAATGAGCATGTTTTCAAGTTTCTACGACAATTCCTTCTATAAAAACCTTATATACCCCCAGGGCATAACATAAAACCCTTGAACTGAGGGTGTTGGGGGAGTATCCTCCTAAAAAATATATTTTCTATCTTGAAATCAACTACGTTTAATAAAATTGTTATCTCGAAATTGTGATTGGATGTGTTTGGGGGATAAATGGTTGGGGGGCTAGTTGCCCTCCAATCATTTTCGACTATTAAAAAGAGCACTAGAACTCTCGATTTTCAATCGAATGAGCCCACTTTGAAGCTTCTACGACGACTCCTTCCATATGAAGTGCCTCTGGGGAAAAAAATAAATAGATAATAAAACAAGGGAGCCGTATGGACTGTACTATAGGCAACGCTACAGCGTTGCCTCTGAGAAGAAGCTTCTATAAACTTTAACGTTAAGAGCAAGGGATTGAGGGGGGGCAGCCCCCCTCATATACGGAATAATATCAGTCCTATCTGTGTTATAATATTGCTCCTTACATTCAGTAAAAAGACTTGTTTTTTATTTATTTACTTTTAAGATCTATCTCACATCATGAGCTGTAATTTGTCATTCCCTTGGTCTTTCCATTCCTGTTCTTTAGTCTCTAGCATATTTCATTGCATCTTTTTTTTAATTAAGGATTGTCACTTTCCATCTTTCAAGTGACTCAGTTTGATCAACAATCATCCAAATCCTTAACTTTTTAGAAACTTGTGGTACGAGTTTAGATTTATAAATTGTAATGCTGAATTTTTGACCTTGTCTACCGGGTCTTGGAATTTGTATTGAAACCAAAAAATCTAAAGCCATACTGGCTAGCCATGACAAAACAAAGAAATTAATGGGAAAATGACAAAACGGGTCTATGGCCAATAAAGGAAAACGAAGAGAACAAAAAATCAAACGAACATGTTTGGTATGTTGAAACGAACAAGGTGTCTTCAGCATAGAGGGAAAAAAAGACTAGAATCTAAAATTAAAATAGTATGAACATAAATTATATTAATAACTAAAAACAGACTAACTAAAATATATTATATGAAATTACTCACATATACCATTGCCAATTACCTTTGTAAAACCAGAAAAGTAACTGGTTAGTTAGTTTTGAGTTACTTTTCTGGTTTCATGGAGTAGCTGGCAATTGTATATTTGAGTAATTGTATATTATATATTTTAGTTAGTCGGTTTTTAGTTTTAGATTCTAGGTTGTTTTTTCTTACGCTGAAGACATCTTGTTTTATAGGAGCAAAATATTCGTTTGATTTTTTGTTCTCTTGGTTTTCCTTCAATAGCCATAGACCCCTTTTGTCATTTTAATATTCATCTCTGTGTTTTGTATTAAATTTGGATCGAAATTTTGAACTCTGAGATTCCGCAGAAGTTACTCTGTTTTATTTCTCGGGTTCAGTGTATTTTTCGACTTTTCGTTTACCTTCAAATGAATCTAAAAAGTTTAGGTTGCTGTCCTTCATGGCCGCCCATAAGAGGGGCAGGAAGATGTGCCAGTGATTCCTTGCTGTGAAAGAAGCCGTTATTCTCTAATGAAGTTTAGATATTCCGGTCCGGTTATTTGAAAAATTTTTGAACATCATTACGCGGTGCTAATAATTCACAATAGTAAGTAATTGCATACCATAATTTTTGCATGTGGCAATTGTTGAACTTGCAAAGATTAACTTGAAGAATAAATAAAAAGTTATAAGGAGGGTGTTGAAAGTGCTGAAGAACGTCCTTCATTCATTCTTCAAGAATTGTATTTGCTAAAGAAAATAGGTTATACAGAGAATTTGTCTATAAACCTAAGAGCGTATTCGGAATATAGAAACTGAATTAAATTTGACTTGCAACTCTTTTCGGGAGGAAGATATTGCTCTTGAAGAGTATGAGGAGGTACAGAATAAAGAGAAACAAACCTACAAAGAGGTAAACAAAAAGGCTAACAAAATACAACTGGAAATTATTGGAAAGTATATTTTACTAAATGAAAAAAACTCTAGAACACTAAAATTATACACCTCTACTTTAAACAAAATATTAGATGATAAAATAGAGGAGGAAAGACGAGAGCGTATAGAGGCGGACAGAAAAGCCAGAGAGCAAAAAGAGGAGGAAGATAGAAAAAAAAGAGAGAAAGAAAGGAAGCAAGAGAAAATAAATATTAAAACAAATTACAATAAAGCAGTACAGGCAAAGATAGAGGTCACTGGAGTTCAATTCAGATTTAATGATAATTTAATGTGTGTGATTGGTAAATTTGAGAAAAGCAGGGTTTACAAGAGAAATGCAAAAGAGACAAAATTCAGAGATTCAGCCTGCAGTGGTGAGAAATAAAAAAAATAGATGGGCTGTGCCTAGCTAACATAGATAAAATGAATTTTGTGGGGGACAAAGAGGTCCAAGATTCATAGAGAAAAAAACAAGATAATCACAAAATAGAGTTGAGCAACCTACAATAGGTTGGGAGATGATGATTGTTGGGTTAGAAAAACTCGGAAAGGAACCGGATATTAGTCCTATCAACTCTAAGAGAGATTTGGTCTCTTTTTCAGGGGAGGAGCCCCTTTTCAGTTGATATCAATTCTATTCTTCATCTGATTATCCCAGGGGAGGGAACCCAGAATGAACTGATTAATGATTTACTCAAACTTTTAAGTGATTTCCCTATACCCTTATAGTTTTGACTGGCCAGTGTATTTTTGGCCTTGGATTATTTCAAACTATGCCAAGGGCCAAATTACATTTTAAGCAAGATGTGGTGTTGTTTCCACTGATGTAAATTAAGAGGCTAGTCCAGCCAATTTTTCATAATGGCTGACATCATTGAATGTCCCAGAATCTGATTCTCTGCTCATCTTAACTGTAAATTCGAGATAGTGAGAAAAGTTTTATCTTTGATTGTGTTGAGCACAATTATTTTCTGTGAATCTTGGGGACTTCAATACTGAAAACCTTATGCAGATGACAATAGATACCATGGTGGTTCTCCAGTAGAAACGTGTGGATGACAACAGATCCAGAGCCAAGTGGTGGAAGCACATGCACTGGTGGAAGAAAGAAGACAAATGGATTTTGTAAAGTTGAAGTTCAGTGTTATATTTGTAAGGGTAGACCAGCATGGCACATGGGTTGTCATTCATCTAATGGGGGGAGCTGTTGGGGTTCCACCCCTTATTTATTTTCTTTTCAGATAAATGACCTATTTTCTTTTCTGTAATTACAGTTGCCTATAAGATAATTTTCAATCGTAAGTTAAACTTGTTGTAAAGGTAAACATTTTGCAAGGAACCTATAAATTGATGATTTATAATTCGGTATGAGTCATCACATGTGCTTGCTAAAATTCAAGTCATTGATTCTGAAAATTTGTGCACGGCAAATTCAATTGAGGGTCTTGATAAATTTGATTGGTCTGCATCACACTGAGTCGCACCCCAAGTGCCAAGATTCTTTTAGTGTTCAAATATTATTTTTAGTCTGTATAGTTAGTCGATTTTGAGACCCCATGGGGGGGTTATATATGTGTTTTTGTGTACCCCTTTGGAAGATTACAAATAAGCTATTTTCTACAGCTGTGTAGACTATTTTTCCAGGAACCCAGACAGGGTAGGAAAGAGCTACAAGACATATCGTCATTTATTATATCAACAGGGGGGTCTGTTTACCCTCCAAGGAGAAAGCTAGAGATTGTAGTCGTGACCCAGGTTGGTTTCACCATTGGCCTAGATTTTGGCCGTTTGATCACGTTACCATACCTTGGAGCAGGGTATACTTTAAATTGGGTATTAACATATTCTATATTTATAGAACAGTAGTTGTAAGAGCAGGCATTCCACTAAAATATTAGGCGCCAGCAATACTTCCCCTCCAGTAATTGGTGTAGCACCATTTTTGTGCCAAGAAGTGGTAGCAGTCCTACCATACCACTAGAACAATAAGCAACTTGCATAGTTTACAGCCCCTGTTCAGGAGATGGTTTCAACCCTGGAAGCATATTTATTTGGCCTTTGGACTATTTTGAACAAAATTACTACCTAAAAATTTTTGACCAGATGTATTTGGAGAAAAGGCAGTGTGGTGGTGGTGGGGGGGGGGAGTTGTGGCCCTTTAAACACTTTTGACTCTTAAAAAAGGAACTATAACTTTCAAATTCAATAAGCCCTAACTAAAGCTAATATGACCACACCTTCCACAAAAACCTTATAAGTTAACAATGGACAATATGCATATGTTACAGTCCCTTCCACTGGGGCTCTGGGGGGTTTATCAATCACTTAGTTATAGTTGTTTAGCTTTGGAACTATTTTGAACAAAATAGCTATTTCAATCAGACATATTTGGAGAAAAAAAGGCTGTAAGAGGGAGGGGCTGGTTACCCTCCAATCACTTTTAACACTCAAAAATGATACTAGAACATTTGATTTCCTATCAAATAAGATTCTCTCTAAGGTTTATACACCTGCCCCTTCCATTAAAACCTTACATGTTAACAATAAGCAATTAGCATAATTTATAGCCTGTTCCCCAAGAGCTGGTGGGTTATCTAAACCAGAACCATTGTTATTTGAGATTAGTATTATTTTGAACAAAATTGCTATATTCAAATTTTGATTGGAAGTATTTGTGGAAAAAATGGTTTGGGGGAGGAGGGCCTGGTTGCCTTTGATCCCACTTGACTCTTAAGAAGAGACCTATAACTTGATATTGAAAAGGTTCTTTATATTTTATAGGATAGACAATTATGAGTTAAGTGCTACTAAGATTAATTCTGGTATACCAGCAAGGTTCAGCACTTGGGCTACACTTATTTATAATTCATATCAATGATATACAGTTTATATTACATGGACCACCAAGTAGCTGTTGCTTGTTCTATGCTAATAATTTACCTGTTGAGAAAGAAAAGTCTGAAGATGACCTGATACAAAGTGTTGCTAATGATACAGCAAATGGAATAGCTGATGATGATTTTTTTTCACTTTAAAATAAACCTCAACTAGCTATTGAGCATGTTTATGATTGGATGGATGCCAATAAGCTAATGATAAACATGCCTAAATCGCAAATTTCTTTTGCTTTAATTTTTTTGTTTTGCAAACAGAATGTTTTTGCAAAACAAATTTGATTTTTTTGTGAACAGGAAAGTCTCATCCTGATGTTGGGGGACAATTAACATCAATAGGTGTGATTATCAGGCCTAAGACAGGTTTTGCTATATACTTGGGACTTTTTCTTGATGAAAATCTTTCTTTTAAACAACATGTGAATGCTGGATATTTGAAAGTTTCAAGGAATTTTTATATGATTAAAAAACTTAAACATTTCCCCCCCAATAAAACTTTATGCCTGCTTTATTTTTTTCTGATCCGATCCCATCTCAAATATTGTTCAATAGTTTTGATATCAATGTTTAAAATTCATGCTCAAAGACTGAAAATATTAATGATAAAGCTCTTTTACTTATACAAGATGGGGATTCACAGTCAACAAATAATTTACATAACATTACTTGCTCTATTTTTGTGCACTGATTTCATCATAGCCTTTCACCTGAGTGGTTATCTAATTTGTTTCAAAATATTTCAAATCTCCATAATGTAATTATTAGCACTAAAAATCAACTTAACATTCCTCCTACACCTTGTATAAGATCCGATTTTTCTATTGTTACAGTCTGCTCTAGGGTGTGGAATGTGTTGCCTAAAGATATAAAAAGAGAAGAGGTCAGTGAGATCTTTTAAATTTGTGATAAAAAAAAGTATTTTGAGTCATTGGGTTGATTGTTTTTTTTCTTGGGGCAGGGAGGGGGAATGGGAAAGGTTTGCAGGGTAGTTAAAGATAGGTTAAAGGGATTTATTTTGTTTTGGATTCATTACCTTTTATTGATTTGGATGATTTTGGTAGATGGGTCTCATTTTTGGTAGTGCGGAGTGGATTGATTTGAATGCTCACATAAACTGCAGCAATTTATGTTACCTCAACAGGCATAGCCTACAGGGTCTGTTTGTGTGTGTCTGTCTGTGTGTGTTTTTGTCTGTGTGTGTGTGTGTCTGTGTGTGTATCTGTGTGTGTGCGTCTGTGTGTGTGTGCGTCTGTGTGTTTGTGCGTCTCTGTGTGTGTGTCTGTCTGTGTGTGTGTGTGTCTGTTAGTGTGTCTGTCTGTGTGTGTGTGTGTCTGTATTTCAGAGTTTGTCTATGAAAGCATTTCTAGTCGACTTTTCAACAAAATCCGCTCTTTCAGAGAGAATTTTAATCTGTAATTTTGAATATTTTTTGATATTCCGGTAAAACATTCGTAAATTGTTTCTGAATTTACAAAGATCAGCCTGCATTGTTGCCATCTTTTTGGACTTCTGAATATAATTTTAAATTTTGTCCTTAGGCGTTCTTTGCAGCTTGTGTAAACTGCAAAAATATCCATGGTATCCGAGCAAAAGTTTGAATCTTTCAATTCAAGCTTGAAACATACCGTAAAATTTTTAAATTATTTTTATTTTTGGTTAGGTTCTAACTAACCAACCTGGGATTTAATAAGTATTTCCCGACCGAAAAATTCAATTTTTTATATACTTTATTTTTCAGTCTAGAATCGCTAAAATTAGAGGCATAATTGTCCTTTACTTAGTTTCAGCTTTACTCGATGATCGAGCCTTTGTTCACTAATTACATCCAACGACTATGACGTCATTGATAAATGTTTTATATAGAAAATTAAGTTTTTCGTAGAAAATCGATTCCATTAAAAAAAAATAAGTACAAATGGTACTAGATCTAGAGATTTTCTTTAAAATGAGCCATTGAACAAGTCTTTACGATATTCCAGTGCCAAGCTATCTGTGGAAGAGAAAGAAGAAAAAAAGATGCCGTTTAGGCAGAATGCTGTTGTAGCTGCCACTTTTCTTGATTTTCCAGCCAATATATTTCCCTTGCTGTTCGAGCCAAATCACAGAAAGTTTCCTTTACAGGGGTTTCAGACATGGTGCTTCTAATGTTGTACTTTTTGTTTTGACCTGACCTTTTTTAGGCGTTATGGGTTTTTATGTTTCTTAACATTGGACGTAATCGTCTCTTACTAGGTTGCTGGCTAACGCTGCAACCTGGATAACAAAAAAGTCTCGTGTATATTATATATCGAAAACATAACAAAAATCAAAGTAATTTAAAAATATCGGGTATTTTTCCTTTAAATGTTTCTGCTTTTTTAGTCCTTCCAGAGACAGCGTCCCTGGTATATCTAATTTGGAAATAAACGGCATCTGTTTTCTTTCTTTTTTCTTTTCCACAGATAGCTTGGCACTGGAACATCGTAAAGAGTTGTTCAATGGCTCATTTTAAAGGAAATTAACTTGGTCAAAAACCTTTTTTTAACTAAAACCAATTATTTTTAAAACAGAATAATCTTAATTAAAATTATTTTATTTAAAATATTCAGGAGTTCTTCTAGTTTCAGTTGACAAATAAGATTTTTTTTCAAGAGAATTTTTTTTTAAATTGAGCCATTAAAATAAGCTAATCTGGAGAGAGCACGAAAGCATTGCGAAAGCATTTCTAGCCGACTTTTTAACAAATCCGCTCTTTCAGAGAGAATTTTAATCTGTCATTTTGAATTTTTTTCGTAATCCCGGTAAAATATTCGTCAAATGTTTCTCCATTTACAAAGATCAGCCTGCATTGTCGCCATCTTTTTGGAATTCTGAATATAATTTTAAATTTTGTGCTTATACGTTCTTTGCAGCTTGTGTAAACTGCAAAAATATCCATGGTATCCGAGCAACAGTTTGAATCTTTCAATTAAAGCTAGAAACATACCTTAATATTTTTAAATTAGTTTTATTTTTGGTTAGGTTCTAACTACCCGACGTGGGATTTGATAAGTATTTCCCGACCAAAAATACAATTTTTTATATATTTCATTTTTCAGTTTAGAATCGCTAAAGTTATTATGTAAACTGCAAAAATATTTATGATATCTGAGCAATAGTTTTAATCTTTTCATTCAAACTAACAAAATACCTGAAAATTTAAAATTTTTTTTTTTTTTATTATTTTATGGTTTCTTGATACGAATCTTAAGAAGTGTCTTTGATAAGTTTAAAATGTATAAAATTAAAAAAGTCGTTGATCAGTTTGAAAATCATAGAAACAAATTTAAGTCAAAATTTGATAAGAACGAGCCATTAATCAGTAGAAAGCTAGCGCATATCAAACGTCCATATAATATGTCCAGCTACTATGAGGTAGTAGAAAAATTAGTAAATAATATGTTTGAGGAACATAGCTCGCAACCGTTTTTTAAATCAGCAAAGAAAAATCCACATGGTTATAAAGCCATGAAAAGTTATCTAATAGCGTTAAAGGAATTTCAAAACGGCAAAAATGCAGACGAAAATGCCATTTATTATCTACTTTACGCCGTTGACAAATTAAGTAACTTAGATTTATATACAGTCGCAAATTATTTCTTAGACACAGGTATGGAAATGGTGGAATCTTCGTCACTGAAAAACTTGCTATTAAGTAGTCAGAGAGTACTAATGCAGAAGAGGCAATATTTTCAAGAAGATTGCAAGGAAAACAATAAATTTAAATCTTTTTATATGAGCGCAAAAAGAAGTACAAAAAATATACTCCTAGGCTATAACTCAATAGAAAAATTAACACGGTTAGCTACCTGCAACGAAAGGAGCTACCCAAGTATTATCTTGATGGATAAACTAGCCAAATTCACTCATGACAATGTTGAACGGCAGCAAATAATGGATGTGATCGAGAAAAGAATTTTCGATGCCAACTATTGGCGCCACGTCCACAAGTCATTAGTTCTACTGAATTACTTGATTGAGCATGGAAGTGAAAAAGTTATTGAACGAAGTAGGAAGTGGAATGAAAAAATAAAGAAATACACACTCATAGATACACAAACATTCAGAAAAATAACATGTGAAATAAGCCAAGAAATATTGAAAAAATTTACTGTTTGGAAAACAAAGCAAAGGATGCCATGCACCAATAGTGAAGATATCACGATTCAGCAAATTCCATCCATGATACAGCTGACCCAGGAACTTAGAAGAAAAAGGAGCTTACAAGAAATGAGTGACCCAGTTCATAGCAAAGTTGAGAATTCAAGACAAAGGAATGCCCATCACTTGATCTCTGAAAATCTTAGTACATCAGTATGTGTTGAAGAAGTGACCCAGGAACTGAGAAGAAGAACGAACTTAGAAGAAATATGTCACCCAGGTCCTAGCAAGCTCGAGAATTCAAAACAAAGGAAAACTCATCACTTGAGCTGTGAAAATTTTACTGCGGCAGTACCTACAGAGAAAGTGACCCAGGAACTTGGAAGAAAAAGTAACTTAAAAGAAATAAGTCATCATCGTCCTAGCAATTTTAAGAATTCGAAACAAAGTAAAATCTATCACTTGAGCTCTGAAAATTTTAGTTCGTCAGTTACAGAGGATGTGACCCTGGAACTTGGAGGAAAAAGTAACTTAGAAGAAATAAGTCACAAAGGTCCTAGCAAGGTTGAGAATTCAAAACAAAGGAAAACTCATCACTTGAACTCTGAAAATTTTAGTGCGGCAGTACCTACAGAGGAAGTTACCAAGGAACTTGGAAAAAAAAGTAACTTAGAAAAAATAAGTCACCCAAGCAAGGTTGGGAATTCAAAACAAAGGAAAATCCATCACTTGAATTCTGAAAATTTTGGTACGTCAGTACCTACAGAGGAAGTAACCCAGGAACTTGGAAGAAAAAGAAACTTAGAAGAAATAAGTGGCCCAGGTCTGAGCAAGGTTGATAATTCAAAACAAAGGAAAATCCATCACTTGAGCTCTGAAAATTTTAGTACGGCACTTCCTAAAGAGGGAGGGACCCAGCAACTTAGAAGAAAAAGTAACTTAAAAGAAATGAGTCACCAAGGTCCTAGCAAGGTTGAGAATTCAAAACAAAGGAAAATCCATCACTTTAGCTCTGAAAATTTTAGTGCGTCAGTTACAGAGAAATTAATCCAAGAACTTGGAAGAAAAAGTAACTTAGAAGAAACAAGTCACCAAGGTTCTAGTAAGGTTGAGGATTCAAAACAAAGGGAAACTCATCACTTGAGCTGTAAAAATTTGAGTTCATCAGTTCCTGTAAACGTGAATGGCATTTCTGCAAGAGTTGTACCGGCAGCAGTAAATTTAGCTTTAGCTACAGCTGTTAACTTGGTTGTACCTACAGCTGCTCGCTTTCTTCCGCTTGCTTTTGTATTAGTAGTATTTGCAGCTGCTGGCTGTTGGCTTCATCATTCAAAAAAAGAACTTAGAAGCAATAAGTGACCCAGGTCTTAACAAGGTGGAGAATTCAAAACAAATGAAAACCCATCACTTGAGCTGTGAAAATTTTAGCACGGCAGTTCCTATAGAGGAAGTGACCCAGGAGATTAAAAGAAAAAGGAACTTAAAAGAAATAAGGGACGCAGGCCCTAGCAAGGTTGATAATTTAAAACAGAGGAAAACTCATCGCTTGAGCTGTGAAAATTTTAGTACGCCAGCACCTCTAGAGGAAGATATTACTGCATTTCATCAGTCAAGAAAAAGAGACTTAGAAGAAAAAAGTGACCCAAGTCCTAGCAAGGTTAAGCATTCAAAACAAAGGAAAACCCATCACTTGAGCAGTGAAAATTTGAGAACGTCAGTGCCTGTAAAGGTGAAATGCATTTCTGCACGAGTTGTATTTGCAGCAGTCAGTTTAGTTTTGGCCATAGTTGTTGGCTTAGTCGTACCTACAACTACTTGCCTTCTTTTATTTGTTGTTGGATTAGTTGTACTTGCAGCTGTTGGCTGTTGGCTTCATCAATCAAGAAAAAGCAACTTAGAAAAAATAAGTAACCCGGGTCCCCTCGAAGCACTGAACTCAGAACAGGGTAAGACTGTAGACCTAAAATTTCATAATTTGAGTACATCATTACCTGTACATGAAAAATGTATTTCTGCCAATTTACAAAACGACTCACATGTATATTTTTCTCAAATTCAGCAGTCAAGACAATGGAGCTTAGAAAAAATAAGTGACCCAGGTCCCAACAAGCAACTGAATTCAGAACAGGTTAAGACTCTTGACTTAAAATATAACAACTTGAGTACGTCAGTACCTATACTTGAAGAATGTATTTCTGCCAGATTACAAAACGACTCAAATGTATGTATTTCTAAAATTCAGCAATCAAGAAAATGGAACTTAGAAAAACTAAATGACCAAGGTCCCAAAAAGCCACTGAACTCAGTACAGGGTACTCTTGACTATGAATTTCAAAATTTGACATCGTCAGTACCTATAAAAAAAGAATATATAAAATTCCATATGTATGATGGGTTAGGTAATACGCCATCAAGTTAATTGTTGGGTGGCCTCTTTCGTTGCAGGTAGCTAAACGTGTTAATTACACACACCTTGTCACAGTTACATTCTCTTCATATTTCAAAGTTCATTTTGGATTTCTTTCGTTGAAATGCAAGATTTGGAATATTTCAGTAATGTTTTGTTGCGCTTTAACTTGTCACAGTTACATTCCCTTGATTTTTCAAGGTTCATTTTGAATTTCTTTCGTTGAAATAAAAGAGTTGGATTAGTTCTGTTGTGCTTTGTCATGGTTTACCTTGTCACAGTTACATTCTCTTTATTTTTCAAAGTTCATTTTGGATTTCTTTCCTTGAAATGTAAGAGTTGGAATATTTCAGTAGTGTTTTGTTGTGGTTTACTATGTCACAGTTACATTCTCTTGATTTTTCAAAGTTCATTTTGAATTTCTTTCGTGAAATGCGAGAGTTGGAATATTTCAGTAGTGTTTTGTCTTGGTTTACCTTGTCACAGTTACATTCTCTTGATTTTTCAAAGTTCATTTTGAATTTCATTCGTTGAAAATCAAGAGTTGGAATATTTCAACAGTGTCTTGTCGTGGCTTACATTTTCACAGTTATATTCTCTTGATTTTTCAAAGTTCATTTTGAATTTCTTTTGTGAAATGCAAGAGTTGGATTATTTCAGTAGTGTTCTGTCGTGGTTTAACATGTCACAGTTACATTCTCTAGATTTCTCAAAGTTCATTTTGAATTTCTTTCGTGAAATCCAAGAGTTGGAATATTTCAGTTGTGTTTTGTCGAGGTTTACCTTGTCGCAGCTACATTCTCTTTATTTTTCAAAGTTCATTTTGGACTTCTTTCGTTGAAATGCAAGAGTTGGAATATTTCAGTAGTGTTTTGTCGTGGTTTACCTTGTCACAGTTGCATTCTCTTGATTTTTCAAAGTTCATTTTGGATTTCTTTTTTGAAATACGAGAATTGAAATATTTCAGTAGTTTTGCCTCGTGGTTTACCTTGTCACAGTTACATTCTCATGATTTTTTAAAATTCATTTTTGGATTTCTTTTGTTTAAATGCAAGAGTTGGAATATTTCAATAGTGTTTTGTTATGGTTTACCTTGTCAGAGTTACATTCTCTTGATTTTTCAAAGTTTATTTTGAATTTCTTTCATTGAAATGCAAGAGTTGGAATATTTCAGTAGTCTTTCCCTATTGTTTACCTTGTCACAGTTACATTTTCTTAATTTATCAAAGTTCATTTTGAATTTCTTTCGTTGAAATGTAAGATTTGGAATGTTTCAGTAGTGTTTTGTTGCGCTTTACCTTGTCACAGTTATATTCTCTTGATTTTTCAAAGTTCATTTTGAATTTTTTCATTTAAATTCAGGAGTTGGAATATTTCAGTAGTTTCTTGTCGTGGTTTGCCTTGTCACAGTTACATTCTCATGATTTTTCAAAGTTCATTTTGGATTTCTTTCGTTGAAATGCAAGAGTTGGAATATTTCAGTTGTGTTTCCTCATGGTTTACCTTGTCACAGAAACATTCTCTTAATTTATCAAAGTTAATTTTGAATTTCTTTCGTTGAAATGCAAGATTTGGAATATTTCAGTAGTGTTTTATTGCGCTTGATTTTGTTAGAGTTACATTCTCTTGATTTTTCAAAGTTCATTTTGAATATCTTTCGTTGAAATGCAAGATATGGAATATCTCAGCAGTGTCTTGTCGTGATTTAACTTATCACAGTTACATTCTCTTGATTTTTCAAAGCTCATTTTGGATTTCTTTCGTTTAAATGCAAGATTTGGAATATTTCAGTAATGTTTTGTTGCGCTTTACCTTGTCACAGTTACATTCCCTTGATTTTTCAAGGTTAATTTTAAATTTCTTTTGTTGAAATGCAAGAGTTGGAATATTTCAGTATTGTTTTGTCATGGTATACCATGTCAAAATTACATTCTCTTAATTTTTAAAAATTCATTTTGAATTTCTTTCCTTTAAATGTAAGAGTTGGATTATTTCAGTAGTGTTTTGTAATGATTTACCTTGACAAACTTACATTCTCTTGATTTTCCAAAGTTCATTTTGGACTTCTTTCGTTGAAATGCAAGAGTTGGAATATTTCAGCAGTATCTTGTTGTGATTTAACTTGTCACAGTTACATTCTCTTGATTTTTCAAAGTTCATTTTGGATTT